>NC_059219.1:1052479-1064979 GCF_020615455.1 Coregonus clupeaformis
GAGTGGGAAGAGACAGTAGCTCTCTCTGGTATCTTTTCTTTCCAGTTCCTCCCTCTGGCTCTTCCCTCTCTCCTCTCCTTATAAAAACAGTGAAATATCACAGTTATGGTTTGGCCTCATATTTTCACTATTATTTCCCACTTTTATGCTCTGTGGCGAAGATTGCTTCTGAACGTATAATAATCTGGTGTGTGTATGTGTGTGTTTTGTGTGGGTGTGTGGGTGTGTGGGTGGAGGGCTAGCAATAAAGTGCTGCACTCCTTAACACTGGATATTGGCACTGTGCAAATATTAAAACAGAGAGAGAGATAATGATTGGTTTGATAATGATTGCAAAAATCTAAGGAAGTCATTGAGAAATATATCTAATAAAAAACACAGAGAACCATACAACAAAAATATACGCCTTCAATATGGGGAAACTCTGAAGCAATACAAACACACCCTAATAACAAAAAGGAACAGCACATTAGAAATCAGCTGGATGTAATTGAGGAATTCATAGAATCAAACCACTTCTGGGAGAATTTGAATAAATTAAACAAACCTCATCATGAGGAATTGGCTATCCAAATCGTGATATGTGGAGAAATCACTTTGCAAACTTCTAGAGCAATATAACAAAGAGCCCAGAACAAAAATATATACAAGAAAAATTACAAATCCTTGAATCAGCAGTCAGACTATCAGAATCCTGTGGATACCCCAATAATTATTGGAAAACTATACACTCTACAACCTAAAAAGCCCTGTGGTGCTGATGGTATTTTAAATGAAATGATGAAATATACAGACCACAAATTCAAATTGGCTATACTCAAACTCTTCAACATCATCCTCACTGCAGGTATTTTACATTTACATTTACATTTACATCATTTAGCAGACGCTCTTATCCAGAGCGACTTACAAATTGGTGCATTCAACTTATGATAGCAAGCGGGACAACCACTTTTTTCTTCTTTTTTTTATGGGGGGGTTGGGGGGGTAGAAGGATTACTTTATACTATTCCAGGTATTCCTTATAGAGGTAGGGTTTCAAGTGTCTCCGGAAGGTGGTCAGTGACTCTGCTGTCCTGGCGTCGTGGGGGAGCTTGTTCCACCATTGGGGTGCCAGAGCAGCAAACAGCTTTGACTGGGCTGAGCGGGAACTGTGCTTCTGTAGAGGTAGGGGAGCTAGCAGGCCAGAGGTGGAAGAACGTAGTGCCCTCGTTTGGGTGTAGGGTCTGATCAGAGCCTGAAGGTAAGGAGGAGCCGTTCCCGTCACAGCGCCGTAGGCAAGCACCATGGTCTTGTAGTAGATGCGAGTCTCAACTGGAAGCCAGTGGAGTGTGCGGAGGAGCGGGGTGACATGAGAGAACATGGGAAGGTCGAACACCAGACGGACTGCGGCGTTCTGGATAAATTGTAGGGGTTTAATGGCACAGGCAGGGAGCCTAGCCAACAGCGAGTTGCAGTAATCCAGACGGGAGATGACAAGTGCCTGGATTAGGACCTGTGCTGCTTTCTGTGTAAGGTAGGGTCGTACTCTGCGAATGTTGTAGAGCATGAACCTGCAGGATCGGGTCACCGCTTTGATGTTAGCAGAGAATGACAGGGTGTTGTCCAGGGTCACGCCAAGGCTCTTTGCACTCTGGGAGGAGGACACAATGGAGTTGTCAACCGTGATGGCGAGATCATGGAGCGGGCAGTCCTTCCCAGGGAGGAAGAGCAGCTCAGTCTTGCCGAGGTTCAGCTTGAGGTGGTGATCCGACATCCACATTGATATGTCTGCCAGACATGCAGAGATGCGATTCGCCACCTGGTTATCAGAAGGGGGAAAGGAGAAAATGAATTGTGTGTCGTCTGCGTAGCAATGATAGGAGAGACCATGTGAGGATATGACAGAGCCAAGTGACTTGGTGTATAGAGAGAATAGGAGAGGGCCTAGAACTGAGCCCTGGGGGACACCAGTGGTGAGAGCGCGTGGTGCGGAGACAGATTCTCGCCATGCCACCTGGTAGGAGCGACCTGTCAGGTAGGATGCAATCCAAGAGTGAGCAGCGCCGGAGATGCCCAACTCGGAGAGGGTGGAGAGGAGGATCTGATGGTTCACAGTATCAAAGGCAGCGGATAGGTCTAGAAGGATCAGAGCAGAGGAGAGATAGTTAGCTTTAGCAGTGCGGAGAGCCTCCGTGACACAGAGAAGAGCAGTCTCAGTTGAATGACCAGTCTTGAAACCTGACTGGTTTGGATCAAGAAGGTCATTCTGAGAGAGAAATCAGGAGAGTCGCTCAAGAGTTTTGGAGAGAAAAGAAAGAAGGGATACTGGTCTGTCCCCAATATTTGGAACTAAGGATTGATCACACCAATCTAAACTCAGCAAAAAATGAAACGTCCCTTTTTCAGGACCCTGTCTTTCAAAGATAATTCGTAAAAATCCAAGTAACTTCACAGATCTTCATTGTAAAGGGTTTAAACACTGTTTCCCATGCTTGTTCAATGAAACATAAACAATTAATGAACATGCACCTGTGGAACGGTCGTTAAGACACTAACAGCTTACAGACGGTAGGCAATTAAGGTCACAGTTATGAAAACATAGGACACTAAAGAGGCCTTCGTACTGACTCTGAAAAACCCCAAAAGAAAGATGGCCAGGGTCCCTGCTCTGCGTGAACGTTACTTAGGCATGCTGCAAGGAGTCATGAGGAGTCCTCATGAGGACTGCAGATGTGGCTAGGGCAATAAATTGCAATGTCCGTACTGTGAGACGCCTAAGCGCTACAGGGAGACAGGACGGACAGCTGATCGTCCTCGCAGTGGCAGACCACGTGTAACAACACCTGCACAGGATCGGTACATCCGAACATCACACCTACGGGACAGGTACAGGATGGCAACAACAACTGCCCGAGTTACACCAGGAACACACAATCCCTCCATCAGTGCTCAGACTGTCCGCAATAGGATGAGAGAGGCTGGACTGAGGGCTTGTAGGCCAGTGTGTCACAGCATCATCGGACTGAGCTTGTTGTCATTGCAGGCAATCTCAACGCTGTGCGTTACAGGGAAGACATCCTCCTCCCTCATGTGGTACTCTTCCTGCAGGCTCATCCTGACATGACCCTCCAGCACGACAATGCCACCAGCCATACTGCTCGTACTGTGCGTGGTTTCCTGCAAGACAGGAATGTCAGTATTCTGCCATGGCCAGCGAAGAGCCTGGATCTAAATCCCATTGAGCACGTCTGGGACCTGTTGGATCGGAAGGTGAGGGCTAGGGCCATTCCCCCAGACATTGCCAGGTGGCTTGGTGGAAGAGTGGGGTAACATCTCACAGAAAGAACTGGCAAATCTGGTGCATTCCATGAGGAGGAGATGCACTGCAGTACTTAATGCAGCTGGTGGTCACACCAGATACTGACTGTTACTTTTGATTTTGACCCCCCCTTTGTTCAGGGACACATTATTCAATTTCTGTTAGTCACATGTCTGTGGAACTTGTTTAGTGTATGTCTCAGTTGTTGAATCTTGTTATGTTCATACAAATATTTACACATGTTAAGTTTGCTGAAAATAAAGGCAGTTGACAGTGAGAGGACGTTTCATTTTTTGCTGAGTTTATAAAAATGGACACAAAGTTGACCCAAATAATTACAGAGGAATTTGCGTTAACAGCAACATGGGGAAAATTCTATGCAGTATCATTAGTAGCAGACGACATCATCTCCTTGATGAACACAACGTCCTGAGCAGAAGCCAGATTTGATTTTGACTGTCACGGTTTCGGCCGAGGCTGCTCCTCCTCCTGGTTCGGGCAGGCTTCGGCGTTCGCCGTCCCCGGAATACTAGCTGCCACCGTTGTATGTTTCGTGTGTTGATTGCTTTGGTCTGTCTGGTACACCTGTGTCTGTTTGTGTCCTAATTACGTGTCCTATAAGTTCCCTGTTTTGTGTTAGTTATATTGTGTGTTGTTGTCCGCGTGTCTTTTGAGCTGCGTGTTTTGCGCTCTTCATGGTAATTGTTTTACGCATGTTGCGTACTGTTTCTCGCCTCTGTATTTTCGAGGTCGTGTATGGATTATTGTCCAACAAACTTTACTATTAGTAAAGTGTACAATAATCCATACACGACCTCGAAAATACAGAGGCGAGAAACAGTACGCAACATGCGTAAAACAATTACCATGAAGAGCGCAAAACACGCAGCTCAAAAGACACGCGGACAACAACACACAATATAACTAACACAAAACAGGGAACTTATAGGACACGTAATTAGGACACAAACAGACACAGGTGTACCAGACAGACCAAAGCAATCAACACACGAAACATACAACGGTGGCAGCTAGTATTCCGGGGACGGCGAACGCCGAAGCCTGCCCGAACCAGGAGGAGGAGCAGCCTCGGCCGAAACCGTGACAGTGACCAAATTACCGTACAAAAGACCACATTTATACCCTCCACACTCTAATTGACAAACAAGTAAACCAAAACCAAAACGAAGGCAAAATCTACCCATGTTTTGTAAATTTCTAAAAAGCATTTGATTCAATTCAAGGTATTTTTTATAAATTATGTTATTATATCAACGTACACTAAAAACAAATGTGCGGTTAAAATGGGCTTCTTCTCTCAGGGACGTGGAGTGAAACAGGGCTGCTCAATAAGTCCAACACTATTTAACATCTACGAACCATCAAACAGGCAAAGAGTCAATACCGGACTAAGATTGAATCGTACTACACTGGCTCTGACGCTCGTCGGATGTGGCAGGGCTTGAAAACTATTACAGACTACAAAGGGAAGCACAGCCGCGAGCTGCCCAGTGACACAAGCCTACCAGACGAGCTAAACCCCTTCTATGCTCGCTTCGAGGCAAGCAACACTGAAGCATGCATGAGAGCACCAGCTGTTCCGGATGACTATGTGATCACGCTCTCCGTAGCCGATGTGAGTAAGACTTTTAAGCAGGTCAACATTCACAAGGCCGCAGGGCCAGACGGATTACCAGGACGTGTACTCCGAGCATGTGCTGACCAACTGGCAAGTGTCTTCACTGACATTTTCAACATGTCCCTGACTGAGTCTGTAATACCAACATGTTTCAAGCAGACCACCATAGTCCCCGTGCCCAAGGACTCTAAGATAACCTGCCTAAATGACTACCGACCCGTAGCACTGACGTCTGTAGCCATGAAGTGCTTTGAAAGGCTGGTCATGGCTCACATCAACAGCATTATCCCAGAAACCCTAGACCCACTCCAATTTGCATACCGCCCCAACAGATCCACAGATGATGCAATCTCTATTGCACTCCACACTGCCCTTTCCCACCTGGACAAGAGGAACACCTACGTGAGAATGCTATTCATTGACTACAGCTCAGCATTCAACACCATAGTGCCCTCTAAGCTCATCACTAAGCTAAGGATCCTGGGACTAAACACCTCCCTCTGCAACTGGATCCTGGACTTCCTGACGGGCCGCCCCCATGTGGTAAGGGTAGGTAACAACACATCTGCCACACTGATCCTCAACACGGGGGCCCCTCAGGGGTGCGTGCTCAGTCCCCTCCTGTACTCTCTGTTCACCCATGACTGCATGGCCAGGCACGACTCCAACACCATCATTAAGTTTGCAGACGACACAACAGTGGTAGGCCTGATCACCGACAACGATGAGACAGCCTATAGGGAGGAGGTCAGAGACCTGGCCGTGTGGTGCCAGGACAACAACCTCTCCCTCAACGTGACCAAGACAAAGGAGATGATTGTGGACTACAGGAAAAAAAAAGAGGACTGAGCACGCCCCCATTCTCATCGACGGGGCTGTAGTGGAACAGGTTGAGAGCTTCAAGTTCCTTGGTGTCCACATCACCAACAAACTATCATGGTCCAAACACACCAAGACAGTCGTGAAGAGGGCACGACAAAGCCTATTCCCCCCTCAGGAGACTGAAAAGATTTGGCATGGGTCCTCAGATCCTCAAAATATTCTACAGCTGCACCATCGAGAGCATCCTGACTGGTTGCATCACCGCCTGGTATGGCAACTGCTTGGCCTCCGACCGCAAGGCACTACAGAGGGTAGTGCGTACGGCCCAGTACATCACTGGGGCCAAGCTTCCTGCCATCCAGGACCTCTATACCAGGTGGTGTCAGAGGAAGGCCCTCAAAATTGTCAAAGACTCCAGCCACCCTAGTCATAGACTGTTCTCTCTGCTACCGCACGGCAAGCGGTACCGGAGTGCCAAGTCTAGGTCCAAAAGACTTCTCAACAGCTTCTACCCCCAAGCCATAAGACTCCTGAACAGCTAATCATGGCTACCCGGACTATTTGCACTGCCCCCCACCCCATCCTTTTTACGCTGCTGCTACTCTGTTAATTATTTATGCATAGTCACTTTAACTCTACCCACATGTACATATTACTTCAACTACCTCAACTAGCCGGTGCCCCCGCACATTAACTCTGCACCGGTACCCCCCTGTATATATAGCCTCCCTACTGTTCTTTTATTTTACTTCTGCTCTTTTTTTCTCAACACTTTTTTTGTTGTTGTTTTATTTTAACTTTTTTTTTTTTTTGTTAAAAATAAATGCACTGTTGGTTAAGGGCTGTAAGTAAATTTCACTGTAATGTCTGCACCTGTTGTATTCGGCGCATGTGACCAATACAATTTGATTTGATTTGATTTGACATTAATGAATTGGCAAAAACATTAGAAGAATCTGCAGCACCTGGTCTCACCCTACACACCACTGAAATCAAGTGTCTGCTGTACGCAGATTTTACATATACATTTTAGTCATTTAGCAGACGCTCTTATCCAGAGCGACTTACAGTTAGCAGATGACCTGGTGCTGCTGTCTCCCACTAAGGAGGGGTTACAGCAGCATCTAGCTAATCTGCACAGGTTCTGTCAGACTTGGGATCTGACAGTTTTACCAAAAAAAAAAGAATATAATTATATTCCAAAAGAGGTCCGGAAATCAGGATCACAAATATAAATTCTATTTGGACACAGTTCTATTATATTAGAACACACCAAAAACTACAAATATCCAGGACTAAATATCAGCAACACAGGTAGCTTTCACATGGTTGTGAACGAGCTGAGAGACAAAGCAAGAAGGGCATTAAAACATTAAAATCAACATTCCAATTAGAATCTGGCTAAACATTTCCCAATCAGTTATAGAACCAATTGCTCTATATGGCAGCGAAGTATGGGGTCCACTCTCTAATAGTGAATTTACCAAATGGGACAAACATCCAATCGATATACTGCATGCAGAGTTTTGCAAGTCTGTATTGCAAGTGCAAAGAAAAACTCAAAATAATGCAAGTAGAGCAGAATTGGGCCACTACCCTCTCCTTATTCGAACAGAAGAAATAGCCATCAAATTTTACAACCATCAAAAAACAAGTGACCCCAAAACATTTAATCACACAGCTCTACAATGTCAAGAGACGAAACAAGAGAAGAGTCCCCTCAGTCAGCTGGTTCTGAGCCTCAGGACAGCACTCAGAAAATCTGGCCCAACCAAATCATCACAAACCAAAAATAAAAATATATCACCTATTGGAAAGACTCCACAAAAAAATCAAAGTTAACTTCAATGCTATTTGGCTCTAAACAGACAGTACATGGTGGCAAACTATCTGACCACTGTGACTGATCGAAAACTGAGAAAAACACTGACTAGGTACAGACTCAGTGAGCACAGTCTGGTTATAGAGACCAGTCGTCACAGGCAAACCTGGCTACCCAGAGAGGACAGGTTGTGCTCACTCTGCTACAGGGGAGAGGTAGAGACAGAGCTGCATTTCCTAATACACTATGACAAATACTCAGACCTAAGAGAATACGGGTACAGATCACACAGATCAAGGTAAACAGAAGATTTTACACACACACACACACACACACACACACACAAAGATGCTTATACACATTCACAAACACAGTTCAAGGTAGACTACTACTGTGTATTACATAGGTATTTACACTATAAGACACTATTTATAAACACAATTTATAACCCACGTACCCAAGTATCCACCGTGTGTGGGTTGTCCGTGTGTGGGTTGTCCGTGTGTGTGCGTGCGCTGTACACATACACATCGAGGCTGGCTCAGTAGTGGGAATACTGGAATTTACTGCCATATGTGTATGTGGTTTTCATGTGTTTTTGTTTGTGTGTGTGTGTGGATATAGAGCAGAGAGAATATAAAAATGCCATGAACAACAGAGTAGTTTGTGCGTGGATATACAATCAGGCATCTGTCTTCTGTGTTCAAATGGATAGGAATGAAATATTCTGTAATCTAAATGTAAATGGAGGTGAAATTTACTGTTGGCTGCTATGTAATTACCTACACTAATATTTATTACTGTTGTGGTTGTATGAGAGAGGGAGAGAGAGTGAGGGAGAGGATGGAGGGAATAGAAGAGAATGTAAAGAAAAGATAAAGATGATGATGTTGTAGAGCAGGGGGGTGGATGGAGGGTTGCTGGTTAGGGGGGGTTGAGGAGAGAGAGAGAGAGAGAGAGAGAGAGAGAGAGAGAGAGAGAGGGTTTAGTCAGTTGTGTTGTCTCGCTCAGGGTGTGACCTGCAGGCCAAAGCTCTCAGTTGGACATTGAAAAACATTGTTTTCTGACACCCTGGAATGAGCTCCACACACACACACACACACACACACACACACACACACACACACACACACACACACACACACACACACACACACACACACACACACACACACACACACACACACACACACACAATGTTAGTTGGGTTAACTGTTTATTGACTGACATTTCTGACTTCACAGTAACTGTATCATTGCTAGCAACCATGGTAGCAACTTGAAGGCATGAGACAACAATGTGGGGGAATGTCAAACATCTAACATTCCAACATTAATAAGACCTCAGTCTCCATCTTATGTTATCCTCAGCCTCACACTTCACCTACTAAACATTTTCTAACTCAAGTAGAAATCTTTGAAAAAAAATAACAAGGTTTGCTACCAACACAGTACAGTCTTGAGGCACCCTAACAACTTGGGTCGATACCTGGTTAGTCACAAATGTGATGCACACAGTCTGTTCGAACTGGATTCGGATTGTGCTGAATTGTTGAATTCAATTGTCACAATCGGATTGTGAGTATTTTATTTTTTGAATCCTCTCTACATTTTCAGCACTATAAAAATCTCCCTCTCTCTTTTTCTCTCCCTGTCTCTCTGTGACTCACCTCCTACAGCTCCTTATCCTCTGGGATAGACAGATCAATTCTGTCTGGAACTCATTCATTCTCTCTCCCCTCACACTATTCTATATACACCTCTTCCTCCCCTTTCTCTGTCTGTCTCTTTATCTCTGTCCCACTTCAATTCCCTATTTCCCTCTCTCTCTTGCAATCTGCTGGTTTGTGTGTGCGTGTTTGTGTGTGTGTCTGTTAAAAGTAAGAAAAATCAACCGAAAATGTCTGCATTGATTGGAAATATAGGAACATTTGATGAATCTGTGGAACACAGAACGTTTTGAGTACTTTGTGTTGGCAAATGGAATTAAAGCAGAAGTCGTTGTGCCAACATTTTTGACTGTTATGGGAGGAAAAACATTCAATCTACTGCGCAGCCTAGTAACGCCTGAAAAACCTGGTGATAAATCATATGATGAAATTGTGGGTACCTTAAAAGGACATTATTCTCCCAAACCACTGATAATCGCAGAGAGATTCCGGTTTCATAAGAGAAATCAAGAGGAGGGGGAATCAATCTCACAGTTTGTGGCTGTATTGAAACAGTTATCTAAACACTGTGAATTTGGGCGATCAATGAGTGACACTATACGTGATAGGTTAGTGTGTGGCATGCGCAGCGAGGCAATTCAGAAACGCCTTTTGACTGAGAGTAACTTAACATTGCAGAGAGCAATAGAAGTGAGTACGTCAATGGAAAGGGCAAATAAAGACGCACAACAGCTAAGTGCATCGACCAAAGTGCATAAGGTGTCTATGGAGTTAAAAAACAAGGCAGAAGGTGGGAAGCCATGCTATCACTGTGGGAAACCAGGTCATCAAGCAGAGGACTGTTGGTGCAAAGACTTAGACTGCAGAAATTGTGGAAAAAGGGTCACATCGAATGTAAAAACAAAAAGACACAATCAAACAAAAGTACTGAACAAAGGAAAAGCGACTTCAGGAAGTACAAAAAGAAAGTGCATAAAATGGAGCACACAGAGGATGAACAAAGTGATACCCTGTCTGAAGGGGAAGAATCTTTGAATGTTATGTCAATTTCAGACAATGGATACGGGTACTGGGTGCACCGCTACTGGATGGAAACGCAGTACGGATGCAAGTGGACACTGGAGCAGCCATATCTTTGCTGTCTGAGGCTGTATACAAGGAGAAACTACATCACCTCACACTACAGCCCACAAAGATGACGCTGAAAACATACACCGGTGAGATTGTTCCAGTGAGAGGAAGCGTGATTGTTATAGTGGAGCTCAATAAACAGAAGGTAAAGCTACCACTCTTCATTGTGAAAGGCAACCATCCAGCATTGCTAGGACGCACATGGCTGGAAAAGATCAAACTAAACTGGCAGGAAATTCACATGGTTGCAAAAGGGGACACAAACCTACAAGGGATATTGAGGAAACACGCGGATGTGTTCAAAGGAGAACTTGGCAGTATGAAGGACATAACAGTTAAACTGACCGTGAAACCAGACAGAAAGCCAAAATGCTTCAAAGCTAGACCTGTCCCATACGCCATAAAACCAAAAGTTGAAATTGAGCTAAACAGACTAGTCAAGAGTGGAGTATTGAATCCAGTGAATGTTAGTGAATGGGCTACACCCATTGTTCCAGTCATAAAAAAAGATGGATCACTCAGACTCTGTGGTGATTTCAAAGTTACCATTATCCCAGTCTTGACTGCTGAAAAATATCCACTATCCCTCATTGACAACCTCTTTTCTGGTTTAGCTGGAGGACAAAAATTCAGTAAGATAGACTTATGTCAGGCCTATCTACAGATGCATGTGGACCAAGAGTCACAAGAACTGTTGACCATAGTGACTCACAAAGGACTGTACAGGTACCGGAGGCTTCCTTTTGGAATCACCTCAGCTCTGGCCTTGTTTCAGAGAGCTATGGACCAGATACTGAGCGGGCTCACTGGGGTCCAATGTTACCTTGATGATCTACTCATCACCGGCAAAGACGAGCAGGAGCACCTGAGAAACCTGAACGCTACACTACAGAGATTGGAGGAGTATGGTCTGAGGGTCCGGAAGGACATATGCGAGTTTTACCGGCCCTCTGTTGAGTACCTAGGCCACGTCATCGACAGCTCGGGGCTCCACAAGGTGCCATCGAAGGTGAAGACCATTGCAGAAGCTCCATCCCCACAGAACGTGAGTCAGCTGAGATCATTCTTAGGACTATTGACATACTACGCAAAGTTTGTGCCAAACCTAGCTAACATGTTAAAGCCACTGCATGAACTTTTGAACAAAACCAAACAGTGGAAGTGGACAGACAGATGTGAGGAGGCCTTCAAGAAAGTGAAAACAGCCTTAGCTCAGTCAGAGGCCCTAACCCACTTCAACCCCAACTTGCCATTACAGTTGGCATGTGATGCATCGCCTTATGGCGTTGGTGCGGTTGTCTCACACATCATGCCATCAGGTGAAGAAAGGCCAATTGCTTTCGCATCACGGACCTTAAGTAAAGCCGAGAGCAATTATGTACAGATAGAGCGTGAAGCACTCGCCATTGTGTTTGGAGTTAAAACATTTCATCAGTTTCTGTTTGGCCGACGATTCACACTGCTGACGGACCATAGACCCCTCACCTCCATCTTTGGTCCCCACACCGGCATTCCGTCGCTTGCAGCCAGCCGCATGCAGCAATGCTCACCAGTACGATATCAAGTACGGAAGGTCTGAGCAGTACTGCAATGCAGATGGCCTCTCAAGGCTTCCTTTAACTGTCGCACACACTGAGCACTCTCAGGCTGAAATCTTCTACTTCAAGGAAGTGACAAACACCCCAGTTACATCTGTCCAAGTGAAAAAGTTCACCCACACTGATCCAGTGATGTCTGAGGTCATGGACATTGTCACTCGTGGAAAAGAAGGAGAGATGTCGGACAGCCTTACCTAGTGAGGAGAAACGAGCTCACAGTTCAGTTTGGATGCTTGCTATGGGGTTTTCGAGTCATCATACCGCCGCCACTGAGAAGGCAGGTGCTTGAAGAACTCCATTCAGGGCACTGTGGCATGGTGCGAATGAAGGAGATTGCACGCAGCTACTTTTGGTGGCCAGGTCTGGATGCAGCTATCGAAGACAAGGTCAAGTCATGTTCTGCATGTCAAAAGATGAGGAACATGCCTCAGCTAGCGCCACTACACCCATGGGACTTCCCAGAGGAGCCTTGGCAGCGAGTCCACATAGACTATGCAGGCCCACTGGAGGATTGTATG
>NC_059219.1:1069979-1279979 GCF_020615455.1 Coregonus clupeaformis
CAGTCTTATATAACTAACCTTGTGGGGACACACAATTCAGGCCCATTTAAAATCCTATTTACCCTAACCCTAACCCTTACCCTAACCCTAACCTTAGCTCCTAACCCTAAACCTAACTCTAACCCTAACACTCATTCTAACCTCAACCCTAAACCCCCTAGAAATAGCATTTTACCTTGTCGGGACTAACAAAATGTCCCAATTTGTGTTTGTTTACTATTCTTGTGGGGACTTCTGGTCCCCAAAGTATAGTTAAACATGTCCACACACACACACACACACAGTTTGTGTTGTCACTAGCAGTCAGGCCCATCTCCCGGTCGGTAACAAACGCCAGGTCATACATGTTTACTGTGCTGACAATTACAATATACGACATACACAGTATAACTCAACAAAACAATGCACTGCACTCATTCATCTCCTTAGGATAATGTTCATATTGATCAAGACACATCCAGTCCTTTACTGTCATCGGCCTGTCAGAATGTCATTTTACCACTATCATAACGGTTTATATCCCTGTCATAAGTAATAAGGGTTGGTAATCTGTTATGATAAGTTATACTGCAAAAATATTTATATTCTGTCTGGCACTTTTATTTTGTTAGAGTGCAGAGGTGTGACACTGAAATGTCAACCCAGTCACTGACCAATAACACGCCTCCATTCACACAAACACGTTCCATTGGCTACTTAATTGAATCTCCACGGTTACCTGGCTGGCTACATGAACTGGACACAGCTAGAGGGATTACTGTCACACACACGCACACATGCACATACACACACACAACAATGACTACCTCTTCTGAGGTGTGATTCTGAGCCCAGTGTTTCTCTGAGCCTGTTAAAGCCTGCCTGTTCACATCTGCTCACAACCATTTATATGCTACAGTGGAGAGTCTCAGTGTGTTAGTGCTGTGCTCAAACTAACCCTTACACACCCTACAGCTCTCCTGGACCAGAGTTGTCCAGGCAATTAGTCAGAGATTAAAATAGCACTGAGAACCCTATACTACTGCATGCTGTGAGACTTCCCTATCTCTGTCTGTCTCTCAGCAGGGGATGAATATGAATAATTTACAATAACAAAGCTTTTCACACCATGATGGTTACTGTTTGTCAGCTCCACCTGGTTGCTGTGTTTGTCTGTGTGTGTGGTTTCTGCTGAATCCCAAGGTTAACAGGAAGGAGATTCTGACTAATTAAGTGTTTTCTCCTGTGATAACCAATCAGAGCAGCTCTGGAGTAATCCTAGTAACAACATGTCACAGGGCAGGTCAAAGACCACTAGTCTCACAGTGGTCAGACAGCAATTAATCTACACACACACTGAGACAATAATGCCAGTGTACAAAACCCTCTCCCTCTCCCTCTTGCACGCCCTCTAGCCCTCTCTCTCTCTCTCTCTCTCTCTGCCTCTGATTCTGGGAGAATTCTGATATTTTATGGGTGCTGAGCAGTTTATTTTGGGATCTGTCTCTCTCTCCCTCTCTCTCTCTCTCTCTGTCTCTGGTTCTGGGATAATTCTGATATGTTATGGCTGCCAATCAGTATATTTTGGGATCTGCTTACAGTAAAATATTTGAGATAGATCCTGCAACAAACAATATAAAACATTCTTATTATTATGTCTTTATGGCATAAACAAATGCATATTTCAGCATTGTAGCCCAACATCTGCTCTCTCATCCACTATCCAGTTCCCAGGACTTCATTTGATGTGTGATTCTCAGCTCAGTGTTTCCTGCCGACACCTGCCTGTTCAGGTTTGCATGCCCACGGCGTACATTGCTATGCTACAAAGACATGCACACACACACACACACACACACACACACACACACACACACACACACACACACACACACACGCACACTCAGACACACACACACACACACACACAAACTACAAAGACATGAAGAACTTCTGATCCTATCAGAGTAGATCCCTTAACCTTTCCCTGATATACATGTCGTAGCTCGCACGCACACACACACACACGCCACACACACACACACACACACACACACACACACACACACACACACACACACACACACACACACACACACACACACACACACACACACACACACACACACACACACACACACACACACACACACACACACACACACACACACACACACACACACACACACACACACACACAGAGCTTGCCCAAGGGGAGATCCAAACCGCAGGCTCAACGACATGTACGCAACATAAAGCACATTTGTAATAGTGGTTTGAACTAAAACCTATGCGGGATGAAGGAATATTAGATGTGACATTCATCTTCATCCATTTATTACTGTAATATGGTAAATGTTGTATTAACTACTGATTAGGGGCAAACATACATACTGAAACATGTTAAATTAAAACACAATAGAATAAATGAGAATATTAAACTGAATTCATTAATATAATACACAATACAGCATTACATAATTTTCCTTTTCTCAATGAGCATATCAGTAGGAACATAACAGGATATAATTTTGCCTGTCTTGTCAGTGTTGCCAGTAAGTTTTATCATGAATATTATTTCATGTTTGTTAGGATTCATGTTCTTGCTGTATTACTATAGTAAAGATAGGATGTAATTACTATAACAATGTCCTATAATTTCCAATGAAACAGGAATTCCACAGAAAGTATGTTTCACATAGCTCACCACTGCCTGAATGCACACAACCACTTTAGTTGGAGACAAGACAGACAAGCCAGGGAAATAGCATTTTGAGGTATTACTGAAATAGCACATGCCAATGTTTTGGGTGACTGGCACATGGTCAGTCAAAATTGTTGAAGGCCCCTGCGAGAATTGAAATCATGACCCCTGGTTTACCACTGCGCCAAGGCCATCACTCATCAGTCTACCAACAGCCTCATCATGTCAAACTCTAGGCAACTTAATGATTTAAAGAACACTCATCTGAAAACAGACAAGCAGGTTACCACAGCATGGCTCTTAATGCAGAGGCAGCTCTGTCCCTTTGTAGTGAGGGTTCTATAGAATAGAGACTTCTAGAAAAATGCTGCAGTTTACTTTGTAGAAGTGTAAGTAAAGGAGAGGGAGTGCTGCAGAATGCAGGGAGAAACTAGGAAATCTCTTAAATCAGCAGTTTCATGCGATTCCTCCCTGCTTTGATACCAGTAACTTGGGTTGGGCTGATAAGATTCAGGACTTCAAACGTCCATCAAACTTCAAACTTCACATTTCCTTAAAGACAGAGATGGTAAAGCTCAGCCAATCTGTCCTGTCCTAGATACTGCATAGAGAACAGGGTTACTCTCACACTCACAAATGTCAGGGAAAGAGCTAACACATGCACACACACACACACATGCACACACACACGCACACACACACACACACACATGCGTGTGCATGCACACACACACACAGACACAGACACACAGACACACTATCCCCAAAGCAGCAGTTTGATCAAAGACAAACAGCTGGTGAACTGGGTTAGTCTTTCATGTTTTTTATTCCTCATAAAGCCATTTTCTAACAATTTCATAATGAATGTCCCGTGTGTATCTGTCTGCGAAGCCATTAATGGAATATTTATGGAGTATACTTATGGGACTATCTGTTTTTATCTCACATCTTTATTCTTCCTAAGAATCCCCAGCTTCTTCTCCAAAACCTAAACCCTAATCTTAACCCAATACTAAACCTGGCAAGTGTCTTCCTGGACATGTAATCCCAACATGTTTCAAGCAGACCACCATTGTCCCTGTTCCTAAGAACTCAAAAGTAACCTGCCTAAATTACTATTGTCCCGCAGCACACGCATCTGTAACCATGAAATGCTTTGGATCCTGGACTTTCTGACGGGCCGCCCCCCAGCTGGTGAGGGTAGTAACAACACATCCGCCACGCTGACCCTCAACACAGGGGTGTGCGCTTAGTCCCCTCCCGTACTCCCTGTTCACACATGACTGTGTGGCCACTCACGACTCCAACACCATCATCAAGTTTGCTGACGACACTAAGGTGAAAGGCCTGATCACCGATGACGTTGAGACAGCCAACAGGGAGGAGGTCAGAGACCTGGCATTATGGTGCCAGGACAACAACCCTCCCTCAATGTCAGCAAGACAAAGGAGCTAAACGTGGACTACAGGAACAGGGAGGGGTGAGCACGCCCCCATCCACATCAACGGGGCACAGTTCTGAAAAAGGCGTGACAGCGTCTCTCCCTCCTCAGGAGGTTGAAAAGATTTTGCATGGCCGCTCAGATCCTCAAATTGTTCTACAGCTGCACCATTGAGAGCATATTGACTGGCTGCATCACCGCTTGGTATGGCAACTGCACTGCCCTCGATCGCAAGGCGCTACAGAGGGTGTGCGGACGGCCATCAAGGACCTCCATACCAAGCGGTCAGAGAAAGGTCCGGGAAATTGTCAAAGAAACCGTGAAAGCCTCTATATTCTCTCTCTCTCTCTCTCTCTCTCATCCCACTGCTGGCTTTCCTCAGAAGCTAAGCAGGGTCAGTCCCTGGATGGGACTGCCTCCACTAGGAAACACTCTTTCCTCTGGTCTAAAGAATTTATCCCAAAGCCCCAGGGTAGTGATTGTTACGGAGTCTAGTTGATAGGTAATCGACTAGTTGGACTGTTCCCCAGACTCCAGGCGTAGGGATTTGTACAAGGCTTAACAAGGCTATTGAACTGAACATTGGTGTCTGTCTTTATTCCTTAATCCAACTTATCATACAGAAACATGGTATCAGAAGTGGCTCGGAAAACACACGTTTGTTATTTTTGTAGCTAAGTACAGTATAGGCGCAGTTATGTTCCATATGCGAACACAAGCCGTTTCCTACTCACAACACTGATCAACTCGTGTTAGCTGGCTAGCTAGCATCACTACCTACCTCCATGACTGAAGACAAAGAAATCTCCTATTCCATTGCTATGGCAGCGAACATTCCGCCACCAAATCACATGGTTCTCACAGGGGACTGGAATACTAATTGGGACAACTTCAGGGAGGAATTCGAGGACTATGCGCTGGCGACCGGTCTACATGAGAAACCCAACGAGGTACAAGCGGCAACTCTGAGGAGTTTAATGGGCAGCGAATGCAGGCATATCTACCGGCACAATCTCACCCTCACGGCACGACAACAGTGTGATGCAAAGGCTATATTGGATGCATTGGAGAATTACTTCAAACCCGCCAGAAACGTAATTTACGAGCGGTTCGTTTTCGAAGCTGCAAACAGGAAGAGGGTGAGTCAGTACACAACTTTGTAACCCGTTTGAGAGAGAAATCCGCCACTTGTGAATACGGGGGATTGAAAGATGAACTGATTCGTGACAAAATAGTACTGGGAATTGCAAATGAGAATACGCGCCGGCGTCTACTGAGAGAGAGAGGCTTAACATTAGTAACTGCCATCGAAATGTGCCGCACTGCTGAAGTCACTGACATGAGAATGAGAGCAATGGAAACGGAAACCCCACGCTCCGACGTTGATACTGTTCACGCTGTTGCTAGGCAGACATTCAGACAAAACCAATCGAGGCAGAGTAATTCACCACGAACGGTGAACACAGAGAGCCCCCGTAGCATGTAAATACTGTGGGAATACACACACACGTGGCAAAGAGCACTGCCCGGCCTATGGAAAACCATGCAGAGCTTGTGGAACTAATAATCACTTTGCAAAAGTGTGTCTCAAAAGCAAAAGAAGGGTGAGTGAGGGCAAGATTCACTGTGTTGATGATGTTACTCAATGTTCAGAGCTGAACAGTGAAAGTGACATTTACATGCATGAATCCATTGGGGCTGTACACTCAAGAGGGAAGAAATGGTTTGTGACACTACGATTACACAACAAGCAACAACAATGTCAACTGGATTCGGGTGCTACATGCAACGTAATGAGCTACAAAGACAAAATCAATCTGGCACCTGACACACATCTATTTCCCAGCGATACTAGACTAAAGCTGTACTCAGGAGAACTAATGAGCTCTATGGGCACCTTTGAGACCGAATGTGTTATTCGGGGACGCAAACACAAGCTGGAGTTCGAGATTGTGAAAACCAGTCAAAATCCTCTCCTCTCAGGCTCTACATGCGAACGCCTGGGACTGATGCAGTTCACTGTACCAAATGACCTGCACATTGTGGATCATGTTCAGCATGGACCCCTGTCCAAAGAACAACTACTCAGCAGATATGACGATGTATTCAACATGCCCGTTGAATCAGTGCCTGGGGAGGTACACTTTGAAGTGGATGAGAGCATTACTCCAGTCCAGTGTGCTCCTCGCAATGTGCCCATTGCAATGAAAGTGGCTGTGAAGGCCCAGCTGGACAAGTATGAGGCCGATGGCCACATGACATCTGTGACTGAACCAACTGACTGGATCAGCAATATGGTCATAGTGAAAAAACCAGAGAAGCTGAGGGTCTGCATCGACCCAAAGCATCTGAACCAAGCACTGAAATGATCCCACTACATCATGCCGACACTAGAGGATGTCCTCTATAAGCTTCCCCAAGGCCAGGATTTTCACTCTTGGTGGATGCCCGAGATGCATTCCTTCAATGCAAGCTGGGACGAAGAAAGCAGCTTCATGACTACCTTCTGGACCCCTGGGGTCGGAAACGCTGGCTCAAGCTCCCGTTTGGTGTCTCAGTGGCGCCTGAGGTATACCAACGCAAGCAGCACGAGTTACTGGCTGGGCTCAAGGGCATTGAACCCATCGCCGATGATATCCTGATCGTAGGCTGTGGTGAAACAGACGAAGAAGCAGAACGCGACCACGATGTGAAGCTCCTGGCACTGATGGAGCGCTGCCGATCAGTTAAGCTTCGTCTTGGCCTGAAGAAGCTGCAGTTCAAGGTGAAAGACGTCCACTTCCATGGCCACATTCTCTCGGCAAAAGGCCTGAAGCCGGACCCAGACAAGGTCCAAGCGATCCTCGACATGCCAAACCCGTCTGATGCAAAAAGGAGTACAGCGTCTCATCGGCTTTGCAAACTATCTTGCAAAGTTCATGCCACACCTATCAGCAGTCTGTGAGCCTCTGCGCCGGTTGCTGGACAAAGACACACCATGGCACTGGCTACCCAAGCACGAGGCCGCAGTGCAGGAGATGAAATCTCTGGCTTCATCCATGCCAGTGTTGCGCTACTACGACGTCACGAAGCCTGTCACAATCCAGAGCGACTCTAGCCAAAGGGGACTTGGATGCTGCCTTATGCAGGAAGGCCAGCCCGTTGCGTTTGCCTCGAGAGCGCTCACCCCCACCGAACAAAACTATGCACAAATTGAGAAAGAGTGCCTCAGCATCGTCTTTATATGGTCGAGAGCTGGTCACCGCTGAAACTGACCACAAACCACTCATTGCCATATTCAGTAAACCTCTCCTCAACGCGCCCAAGAGGCTTCAAAGTATGCTCCTGACTCTGCAAAACTACAGCCTGAAGGTCATTTACAAGCCAGGACCTGAGATGTACATCAGCGACACACTGAGCAGGGCAACAGCACAATGTACAGGTAGAGGCACTGCCTATCAGCGGCAGGCCATCTGTTCAGCACAGCAGGAACAACAAGATGTTCAACAGATCAATCAGGCAGACTACTTAAACGTGACAGATCACCGCCTAGCCCAGATCAGGCAACATACTGACAAGGACGAACACCTACAGTCACTGAAGTCCATGGCTCTGAGGTTGGCCATATCTGAAAGAGGAGACACCTTTCACAGTGAGAGAATACTGGACCTTTCGAGATGAGATCAGTGTGCAAAATGGCGTCTTGTTCAGAGGTCAGAAGGTCATTATTCCCAAATCACTACGTCCAGAGATGCTTACCCGCATACACTCCAGTCACGTTGGAGGTGACGCATGCTACCGTCAGGCTCGTGAAACATTATACTGGCCAAACATGCAAGCAGAAATTAAAGACTTTGTCAGCAACTGTACCACATGCAACGAGTACGCTCATGAGCAGCAAAAGGAAACCATGATGTCACACGAACTGCCCACAAGGGCCTGGCAAATCATCAGCATGGACTTATTCAGCCACAGACAAAAGGACTATCTTCTCCTCGTTGATCATTACTCTGACTTTTGGGAAATTGAACTGCTCCCTGACTTGTCCGCAGAGACGGTCATAAAGCGCTGCAAGGCGCAGTTTGCAAGGCAAGGTCAGCCTGACAAGGTAATCACGGACAATGGCCCACAATTCACTGCACAGTTCAAGCGTTTCGCCTCAGAATGGGAGTTTGACCACGTGACCTCCTCTCCAAGACACCCAAAAGCAAATGGCAAGGCAGAATCAGCTGTCAAGATTGCAAAAAACCTGTTAAGCAGGGCCTTGCGCGACAGCAACGACCCATGGAAAGCGATCTTACAGTGGAGGAACACACCCACCGAAAACATGGACAGCAGCCCAGCACAACGCCTTCTGTCCAGACGTCTGAAGACTACTATCCCCGTAGCTAACAAGCTACTTGAGCCCTGCGTCATGGTTGGCGTCACGGACAAACTGCGTCACAGAAAGCAGCTCGCTAAGTGCTTCTACGACCGGACTGCTCGAGACCTACCAGAGCTGGAGGTGGGTGAAACTATAAGGATGAAACCGCTGCCGGGAGACCACACAGGACTTTGGAGGCTGGGCACATGCCTACAGAGAGTTGCACCACGTTCTTACCTGGTGGATGTTGGTGGCTCCCTCTATCGTCGTCAATCGGGTGGATCTGCGCGTAGCAGAGCAGACAAACCAGAACATGCCATACACTCACTTAGATGAGCTGGATCACAGTCCAGGCCTAAGGGTAAGGGGTGCAGAATTGAGACATGAGCCAACTGAAGGTGAAGCTTCTACCCCACCAAACTCTCCAGCTCGTGGCCCTAATCCTACCCCTGTCAGAGCCAATACTTACTCACGGGTGGGTCGGCTGTGCAAGCCACCGGACAGGCTTACTCTGTAAGCAAGAGACTTAACTTGTTGTCTGTTAATTTAAAAAAATATTTCAAAAAATTAAAAAAAAAAAAAAAAAAAAATTAAAAAAGGAAGATGACAGCTGAAGTAAAAAGAAAATGTCATGCTTTTCAATTGTTATGACTTGACTGTTAAGAACGCAATGTTATGCCGTTATGTTTGCACTTTCTATTGAAAAGGATGATGTTACGGAGTCTAGTTGATAGGTAATCGACTAGTTGGACTGTTCCCCAGACTCCAGGCGTAGGGATTTGTACAAGGCTTAACAAGGCTATTGAACTGAACATTGGTGTCTGTCTTTATTCCTTAATCCAACTTATCATACAGAAACAGTGATTGGGGACATTTCCCTGTGTATGCTGTCTTTCGGATGGGTTGTTAAACAGGTGTCCTGACTCTATGTGGTCACTAAAGATCCCATGGCACTTTTCATAAGAGTAGGGTTGTTAACCCTGGTGTCCTGGCTAAATTCCCAAAACGGCCACCTAATCATCCCCAGCTTCCAATTGGCTCATTGTAACTTGTAACTATTCCCCAGGTCGTTGCTGTAAATGAGAATGGGTTCTTAGTCAATTTACCTGGTAAAATAAGGGTTTAAAAATAAAAGTCCCTCAAGTGCTCTCTTCATGATACACTTGCTTACCAAACATACTGTATTTATGTCTCTGCTGATAGCTAGAATGACATTTCAATTGATTCCAGTGTTATTAAACTAAACACACATGATAACAGATAATGATAGTGTGATAGTAAGCAATAATGACCAGATAAACAAATGAGACATTCATTGACAATAGTTCTCCAATTGGCAGCCAGTCTTACATATTACGTGTTTTATTTGAAAGATGTGCTTATGGTTCCGGTGAAAACAATTGGAATTTGATACAGTAGGTCACTTTATATCACTAATCTGATGCCCTTCAGCCTTCAACTGAACATGACTTCAACTGAACACATGGCTGTTTAGTGCATTAAAGGGCAGGACAGGGCAAAAAAGTAAAGTCATGATAGTCAGTAAGTGCACACGTTGCTACAGCAGCTCAGGTCTGAAGCAGAAAATAACTCACCAGAAATAGCAGCTTCACCTCAGGAACAGACTTTGGAAACAACACCTTGCTGAAGAGAAGAAAGTGTTTGCCTCTTTAGTGTGTGTCTCTATTTTTTAACAATCAACTCTATCAGGAGAGCCGTGTTTAGTTTACAATCCAGCAAGGACTGACTGCATAGTGTACCTATCTACGGACATGACAGGTGATCAGAAGATTGACATGAAGAAAGAGGAGAAAAGTGAGTGTGTGTCCTTGTCTCCGATGGGGGAGTGTGTCCCTGCCCCCCCCAGAGTGTGAGAGGGTGTGTGTGTTTGGGACAGGTGACCTGGGGTGCTCTCTGGGCTTGATTCTGCTGCAGGCGGGGTACAGGGCCCAAAAGCTGCAGCCTCCTGCCCCACGGAGCACAGGTACAACAACCTTTATACTAGATCTGGTGTTATGTGTTGATATGTTACATGTGGTTATGTGTTAATATGGTGCATAATGTGTATGTACAAATATTTGTTTATGTTTGAAGTAGTACATAAACTGTATGTGTGTTTGTGTGTATCAATATGTTAATAATGTATATGCAGGTCCTGGCCAATGCTGCAGTTGCCCAGTCAGCCCGTCTGATCTTCATCGCTGTCCAGAGAGAACACTATGACTTCCTGGTACCACTGGCCAATCAGCTAAAGGGGAAGGTAGCATATATGTTTTATTACTTCTGCTATATGTATGAATGTCTGTTTTATCAGCATGTAACTGTAAATATGGCCAATATAATATGCGTATTTAGCCAATGTAATTATGTCCCAGTGTATTTAGCCAATATATTCTATGCCCCAGGGTATTTAGCCAACAGAATGTATATTCCAGTGTATTTGGCCAATATATTGTATGAACCAGTGTATTTGATGCCATGTTGAATTGCAGGTGTTGGTGGACCTCAGTAACAACCTGAGGAAGAATCAGTACCCAGAGGCCAATGTAGAGTACCTGCAAAGGTGAGAGCTACACAGTATTGTCATGAGAATTTCTATCTCTAATTCAACCTAAGCTTGAATCATTACCAGGGGTTGTAAGGCCCTGGTTTTAATCATAAATGATTCAAGGTCCACAACCAGCAAGAATTATCTGTATTTTTATTCATGGAGAGCTCTGGCGCCAAAACCCATACACTCCTGTTTTATACCCCTTGACACACAAAGGCACTTTGCTCCGCCCACCTTTAGGAGGCTTTTTTTTACCCGTTTTCTCAGTCCCCTTCACCCTGGAATGTTTAGTCCCGCCCCCCTCTGTTAGTGGGTTGCCACTACATTATAACTCTAACACCGTTCACACATTTATACTGTATTTGGGGTGAAATCCTTTAGTCATTATTCTTAAAATACAAATTAATCTAACAAGTATATGTTATTGTGTGTTTTTTTGTTAATTAGGAATGTTTTATATGTTGATGTGTATCTACGGTATATGTATGTTGATGTACATTAATTTTGTAGTTATACAATGGGGAGAACAAGTATTTGATACACTGCCGATTTTGCAGGTTTTCCTACTTACAAAGCATGTAGAGGTCTGTAATTTTTATCATAGGTACACTTCAACTGTGAGAGACGGAATCTAAAACAAAAATCCAGAAAATCAAATTGTATGATTTTTAAGTAATTAATTTGCATTTTATTGCATGACATAAGTATTTGATACATCAGAAAAGCAGAACTTAATATTTGGTACAGAAACCTTTGTTTGCAATTACAGAGATCATACGTTTCCTGTAGGTCTTGACCAGGTTTGCACACACTGCAGCAGGGATTTTGGCCCACTCCTCCATACAGACCTTCTCCAGATCCTTCAGGTTTCGGGGCTGTTGCTGGGCAATACAGACTTTCAGCTCCCTCCAAAGATGTTCTATTGGGTTCAGGTCTGGAGACTGGCTAGGCCACTCCAGGACCTTGAGATGCTTCTTACGGAGCCAGTCCTTAGTTGCCCTGGCTGTGTGTTTCGGGTCGTTGTCATGCTGGAAGACCCAGCCACGA
Source organism: Coregonus clupeaformis (assembly GCF_020615455.1). NCBI lineage: Eukaryota > Metazoa > Chordata > Actinopteri > Salmoniformes > Salmonidae > Coregonus > Coregonus clupeaformis. The sequence goes on from NC_059219.1 coordinate 1,082,044, forward strand.
CCCATCTTCAATGCTCTTACTGAGGGAAGGTGGTTGTTGGCCAAGATCTCGCGATACATGGCCCCATCCATCCTCCCCTCAATACGGTGCAGTCGTCCTGTCCCCTTTGCAGAAAAGCATCCCCAAAGAACGCTTCACGGTTGGGATGGTGTTCTTGGGGTTGTACTCATCCTTCTTCTTCCTCCAAACACGGCAAGTGGAGTTTAGACCAAAAAGCTCAATTTTTGTCTCATCAGACCACATGACCTTCTCCCATTCCTCCTCTGGATCATCCAGATGGTCATTGGCAAACTTCAGACGGGCCTGGACATGCGCTGGCTTGAGCAGGGGGACATTGCGTGCGCTGCAGGATTCTAATCCATGACGGCGTAGTGTGTTACTAATGGTTTTCTTTGAGACTGTGGTCCCAGCTCTCTTCAGGTCATTGACCAGGTCCTGCCGTGTAGTTCTGGGCTGATCCCTCACCTTCCTCATGATCATTGATGCCCCACGAGGTGAGATCTTGCATGGAGCCCCAGACTGAGGGTGATTGACCGTCATCTTGAACTTCTTCCATTTTCTAATAATTGCGCCAACAGTTGTTGCCTTCTCACCAAGCTGCTTGCCTATTGTCCTGTAGCCCATCCCAGCCTTGTGCAGGTCTACAATTTGATCCCTGATGTCCTTACACAGCTCTCTGGTCTTGGCCATTGTGGAGAGGTTGGAGTCTGTTTGATTGAGTGTGTGGACAGGTGTCTTTTATACAGGTAACGAGTTCAAACAGGTGCAGTTAATACAGGTAATGAGTGGAGAACAGAAAGGCTTCTTAAAGAAAAACGAACAGGTCTGTGAGAGCCGGAATTCTTACTGATTGGTAGGTGATCAAATACTTATGTCATGCAATAAAATGCAAATGAATTACTTAATAATCATACAATGTGATTTTCTGGATTTTTGTTTTAGATTCCGTCTCTCACAGTTGAAGTGTACCTATGATAAAAATTACAGACCTCTACATGCTTTGTAAGTAGGAAAACCTGCAAAATCAGCAGTGTATCAAATACTTGTTCTCCCCACTGTATGTACCTGAGCAGTCTGGTCCCTGGAGCTGAGGTGGTTAAAAGCTTAAACACCCTGTCTGCCTGGGCTCTGCAGAATGGACCACGGGCCGGGAAACAGGTACACACACAAACTCCTGACAATAAAGATAAAAAATAATTGAGAAAATATCAGGGCATATTCTGTGCATTGTGGGGCCAGTGTGGAGGCATTTTGTTTGTTTTACTTAGATGTTTTATTGAATTTCAATTTCCTGGTAAAACAAGGACAGCATTGTTATAGTATACAAACACACACACACACACACACGCACTGTGAGGCACTAGCATTCATGCCTCAGCTTCAGAGAGAAACACAAACACCTCAACCCTCTGGAGAGCAAACCTGAATCTGCCTCACAGGCTCTTTGAACACATACACTGCTCTTCCCTCACAACTACCTGTTTTTCAACAAAATAGAGTACTGCAGTAGTGTTTGTTTGTGTGTGTGTGTTAATGTGTGTGTGTGCGCGACAGAGAAAGAGAGAGTGAGGGAGTGTGTGTGTGTGTGTGAGAAAGAGGTGTGTGTGTGTGTGCGTGCGTGGATGCGTATGTGCATTCCCTGCCTTGCAGTTTGATTAAATCCGCAGGGGTGCTCTGCTTGTGTCACAATTATATTCAGATAGAGATCCTTGGTCCCTCGTCCTCATACTATTCCTTTACTGGTAATGTACAGAGACACGGCTCACTGCCCGGTCCACTTACACAGAACATCTAGTGAAACTATGCTTAATCCTCCCCCCTAATACACTATATATACAAAAGTATATGGACATCCCTTCAAATTAGTGGATTCAGCTATTTCAGCCACACCCGTTGCTGACAGGTGTATAAAATTGAGCACACAGCCTTGCAATCGCCATAGACAAACATTGGCAGTAGATTGGCCAACGTGGCACCTTCATAGGATGCCACCTTTCCAACAAGTCAGTTTGTAACATTTCTGCCATAGACAAACATTACCAGTAGAACGGCCTTACTGAAGAGCTCAGTGACTTTCAACGTGGCACCGTCATTGGATGCCACCTTTCCAACAAGTCAGTTCGTCGAATTTCTACCCTGCTAGAGTTGCCCCGGTCAACTGTTAGTGCTGCTATTGTGAAGTAGAAACAACTAAGAGCAACAACGGCTCAGCCGCAAAGTGGTAGGCTACACAAGCACACAGAACGGGACCGCCGAGTGCTGAAGCGCGTAGCGTGTAAAAATAATCTGTCCTCGGTTGCAACACTCACTACCGAGTTCCAAACTGCCTCTGGAAGCATTGTCAGCACAAGAACTGTTCGTCAGGAGCTTCATGAAATGGGTTTCCATGGCCAAGCAGCCGCACATAAGACTAAGATCACCATGTGCAATGCCAAGCGTCGGCTGGAGTGGTGTAAAGCTCGCCTCCATTGGACTCTAGAGCAGTGGAAACATGTTCTCTGGAATGATGAATCACGCTTCACCATCTGGCAGTCCGACGGACAAATCTGGGTTTGACGGATGCCAGGAGAACGCTACCTGCCCCCGTGCACAAAGCGAGGTCCATACAGAAATAGTTTGTCGAGATCGGTGTGGAAGAACTTGACTGGCCTGCACAGAGCCCTGACCTTGACTGGCCTGCACAGAGCCCTGACCTCAACCCCATCGATCACCTTTGGGATTAATTGGAACGCCGACTGTGAGCCAGGCCTAATCGCCCAACATCAGTGCCCGACCTCACTAATGCTCTTGTGGCTAAATGGAAGTCCCCGCAGCAATATGTTCCAACTTCCCAGAAGAGTGGACGCTGTTATATCAGCAAAAGGGGGGACCAACTCCATATTAATGCCCATGATTTTGGAATGAGATGTTCGACAAGCAGGTGTCCACATACTTTTGGTCATGTACTGTGTCTGTCAAACTGCTTTCTCTCTCTGATATGTGTTTATATACAGTATGTCAGGTCTACATGGGGACAGTGCTGTATGAGTGTAATATGTGTGCACATTTAACTAATACACTGTCTTTGTACCGTATACATGTATACGTCAGGTGTATATTTGCTGATATACAGTTGAAGTCGGTAGTTTACATACACTTAGGTTGGAGTCATTAAAACTTGTTTTTCAACCACTCCACAAATGTATTGTTAACAAACTATAGTTTTGTGCATGACACGTAATTTTTCCAACAATTGTTTACAGACAGATTATTTCACTTATAATTCACTGTATCACAATTCCAGTGGGTCAGAAGTTTACATACACTAAGTTGACTGTGCCTTTAAACAGCTTGGAAAATTCCAGAAAATGATGTCATGACTTTAGAAGCTTCTTAGGCTAATAGACATCATTTGAGTCAATTGGAGGTGTACCTATGGATGTATTTCAAGGCCTACCTTCAAACTCAGTGCCTCTTTGCTTGACATCATGGGAAAATCAAAAGAAATCAGCCAAGACCTCAGAAAAATTATTGTAGACCTCCACAAGTCTGGTTCATCATTGGGAGCAATTTCCAAACGCCTGAAGGTACCACGTTCATCTGTACAAACAATAGTACGCAAGTATAAACACCATGGGACCACACAGCCGTCATACCGCTCAGGAAGGAGACGTGTTCTGTTTCCTAGAGATTAACCTACTTTGGGGCGAAAAGTGCAAATCAATCCCAGAACAACAGCAAAGGACCTTGTGAAGATGCTGGAGGAAACAGGTACACAAGTATCTATATCCACAGTAAAACAAGTCCTATATCGACACAATCTGAAAGGCCGCTCAGCAAGGAAGAAGCCACTGCTCCAAAACCGCCGTAAAAAAGCCAGACCACGGTTTGCAACTGCAAATGGGGACAAAGATCATACTTTTTGGAGAAATGTCCTCTGGTCTGATGAAACAAAAATAGAACTGTTTGGCTATAATGACCATCGTTATGTTTGGAGGAAAAAGGGGGATGCTGGCAAGCCGAAGAACACCATCCCAACCATGAAGCACGGGGGTGGCAGCATCATGCTGTGGGGGTGCTTTGCTGCAGGAGGAACTGGTGCACTTCACAAAATAGATGGCATCATGAGAAAGGAAAAGTATGTGGATAAATTGAAGCAACATCACAAGACATCAGTCAGGAAGTTAAAGCTTGGTCACAAATGGGTCTTCCAAATGGACAATGACCCCAAGCATACTTCCAAAGTTGTGGCAAAATGGCTTAAGGACAACAAAGTTAAGGTCAAGGTATTGGCCATCACAAAGCCCTGACCTCAATGCTATAGAACATTTGTGGGCAGAACTGAAAAAGCGTGTGCGAGCAAGAAGGCCTACAAACCTGACTCAGTTACACCAGCTCTGTCAGGAGGAATGGGCCAAAATTCACCCAACTTATTGCGGGAAGCTTGTGGTAGGCTACCCGAAATGTTTGACCCTGTCACGATGTCGACCGAGGCTGCCCCTCCTCCTTGTTCGGGCAGGCTTCGGCGTTCGTCGTCATCGGAGTACTAGCTACTGCCGATCTCATTCTCATTACTCCACTTGTCATGTCTTGTCAATCACACACACCTGGTGCTCATTCCCCTAATTAGTATGTGTATAAGTGTTCCCTCTGTTCCCCTTGTCTTTGTGAGTGATTGTTTATTGTGAGAGCATGTTAGCTCAGTTGAGCTACTCAACATTGTATTTATACCAAGGTGGATGTTTTCCCTTGAGCTTGTTCCTTTTGATGTTTGGGGCATTTGATATATGTGAACGCATTAAACTCTGGACTTCGGTATTTTACCTCCTGTGCCTGACTCCTTAATTTCACCTCGTCACAGAATCACTCACCCGATATGGAGCCAGCAGGAGAAGACCGCATGCCTGGAGTTGTAGCAAGGGTTCAGGAGCATTCATCGACGCTAGCCTGCTTGGGAGAAGCGATGGATCGGGTCCATCAGGCAGTTCAACGCCTGGAGAGAGGAGGACCCGATCTCGAGACCAGCTGGTCAACCGGATCCAGCTACCTACACCCCAGCCCCTGAACGGATCCAGATATCCCGGCCACCGGCGTTTGATGGGACGACGGCGCTATGTAAGGGATTTTTACTCCAGCTGGAGTTATACTTCTCCAGCATCAGACCGACACCCCTGGAGTGGGAGAAGGTATCTGTCCTCGTTTCCTGCCTTTGTGGGAAAGCCCTGGAGTGGGCCAAAGTGGTGTGGAACGAGGGAGGTTCCGTGCTGGAGGTCTACGGGGAGTTTGCTCGCCTCTTTCGGGCAGTTTTTGATCACCCACCTGAGGGTCGAGAGGCGGGCGAACGACTGGTCCATTTAAGGCAGGGGACGAGGACCGCACAGGACTACGCACTGGAGTTCCGGACGCTGGCAGCGGGGTCTGGGTGGAACGAGCGGGCCCTAATCGACCATTTCCGGTGCCACTTAAGAGAGGACGTCCGACGGGAGCTAGCCTGCCGGGATGCCATGCTATCATTCTCCCAACTGGTAGACATGGCCATCCGGCTGGACAATCTGCTGGCAGCCAGAGGATGTCCTTGTAGGGGTCTGCCTGTTCTCACTCCGGACGATTCTGACCCCGAGGTGATGGAGCTGGGAGGAGCCACCGGTCGAGAGAGCACAGGAGGACAGCGACAGTGCCACTCTGGTGGCACGAAGGGACAATCCACTTCACGTCGCCGTCAACGTTATTTTGGGTCTGGAGGCGGTATGCAGGGTACTCACGCATCACCCCAGGTAATGAACACTCAAACGTGTTCAGAGCCCTTTGCGGCGCATTGTACTTTACCTATCTCCTTCCCCGATCACTTGGTAGGTTCCCAGTGTAAGGCGCTAGTCGATTCAGGCACAGCTGGGAACTTCATGGACAGGGCATTTGCACGCCGTCACAGCATTTCATTGGTTCCCCTATCCATTCCACTCCCCATCAGAGCACTTGATAGTCGACCATTAGGGTCCGGGTTGGTTAAGGAGGTTATGGGTTCAGTCACCATAATTACGCAGGAGACGCATGTTGAGCAGATCAACTTTATGATTATTGAGTCTCCTGCTTACCCTGTAGTCTTGGGTATCCCGTGGTTAACCCTTCACAACCCCAAGTTCTCATGGCCACAGAGGGTTCTTACGGGGTGGTCGCGTGAGTGCCAGGGTAGGTGTGTAGGTGTTTCCGTTGGTGCAAAATAATAACTGAACTTAAAATGACAACCCTTGATGATATCTTAACCCAATTGCATTCCATAACATTATTCAAGGATATCTCTCCTTCAAGACTAACTCTCTCACTTCATCCTTGTCCTGTTTGGAATGATATATAGGATTTTTGCCAAATTATAAACTTCTTCACAATTATCCTTATTATATCTAACCCCCAATTCAGCATGCCTCTAGGATTTACAGTGCAGGTGATCAAGTCACACTATAAAGCCAGGACAGATTGCAGAGGTCATTGAAATCATTCAATGAATTGTTCCATCAATAGTATACCACTCATTAACAACCGTCAAAACATTTCTTAAATGTTGTATCCCAAGTGTACGGTAAGTCTTTAGTACAGCTCTTTTCAAAATAAATCACACGGATTTACTTATCCCTCAGTAAATAAAAGCCCAAATTACATGTTTGCCCCTTTAAGATATTTAACTTCCATCCCGTGAAAAAACCTAAAATACAAATAAAAATCCTATACAGCTAACATTTCATACTACGTGGGTTGTTTGTGGTTATTTGAACACCATATAGTAAAACAATAAACAAATAAAAAATGGCCAGGCCTTATTTATAGTCTCTGAAAATATTTCAAAGAAAAGAGAAAATCACTCCCCACTTTTTCCTGGAAGAAAAAGTACACATTTAGTTAATTTCCATTTTGATACCTCTTAATCAGTCCAAACAATTTAAATTCAAAATTCTCACTCACACCTCACTATTGCCACATCTCCTGATCCCCCCACTCAGAAAACCCCCAAGAACATCACTTGTGACTGCTTCCTTCCCCGGTGAATTCCACAATCCAGTGCACATAAAACGAAATAAAATCCCGTAAGATTTAAACCCCTAGGCTTTTCCCTAGTCGCACTGCTACCACTCGATCACGCCCAACATGCTTCGTGACGTCGAAAACTCAAATATGCTATCTCTTGCCTCGTTGGTTGTACTTTTCCACATGCCCTGTGGCCCCCCTTCTACCAAAATAGTTTACTAATGTGATGATGGTTTCGCCCATTAGTGTCCTCGTCATTCGACGCCCATAACACTTTACTACAATCCACAACACACAAATTCAACCCCTCCAGTGATTGTTTAAATGCAGCATGATACACCATTTGACTATCTGTAACCCTCATTCACGCTGTCACCCATACATACTGTCAATTTACATTTCACCTTTCAGAATCCATTATCTTTGACCCTCGGAAGGATTCTTTAACCCCACTGAATGTAATACTTTTCCCTGTCACACATACAGTCAATTTCTCAGTGTAAGGAATCAGTGATATTTGATCCCAAGTATCTATTAAAATGTTGTTTGAGACGTGGGTCTCCTACATCTCCCTTATCATTCATACTGTAGGGGATTTCCATCAATCCCAGAAAAAAGACTCCCAATCAAGACACATCAGACATGATCATGTTTCATTAAGTAGAATATACACCTACAGTGGGGAGAACAAGTATTTGATACACTGCCGATTTTGCAGGTTTTCCTACTTACAAAGCATGTAGAGGTCTGTAATGTTTATCATAGGTACACTTCAACTGTGAGAGACGGAATCTAAAACAAAAAATCCAGAAAATCACATTGTATGATTTTTAAGTAATTCATTTGCATTTTATTGCATGACATAAGTATTTGATACATCAGAAAAGCAGAACTTAATATTTGGTACAGAAACCTTTGTTTGCAATTACAGAGATCATATATGTTTCCTGTAGGTCTTGACCAGATTTGCACACACTGCAGCAGGGATTTTGGCCCACTCCTCCATACAGACCTTCTCCAGATCCTTCAGGTTTCGGGGCTGTCGCTGGGCAATACGGACTTTCAGCTCCCTCCAAAGATTTTCTATTGGGTTCAGGTCTGGAGACTGGCTAGGCCACTCCAGGACCTTGAGATGCTTCTTACGGAGCCACTCCTTAGTTGCCCTGGCTGTGTGTTTTGGGTCGTTGTCATGCTGGAAGACCCAGCCACGACCCGTCTTCAATGCTCTTACTGAGGGAAGGAGGTTGTTGGCCAAGATCTTGCGATACATGGCCCCATCCATCCTCCCCTCAATACGGTGCAGTCGTCCTGTCCCCTTTGCAGAAAAGCATCCCCAAAGAATGATGTTTCCACCTCCATGCTTCACGGTTGGGATGGTGTTCTTGGGGTTGTACTCATCCTTCTTCTTCCTCCAAACACGGCGAGTGGAGTTTAGACCAAAAAGCTAAATTTTTGTCTCATCAGACCACATGACCTTCTCCCATTCCTCCTCTGGATCATCCAGATGGTCATTGGCAAACTTCAGACGGGCCTGGACATGCGCTGGCTTGAGCAGGGGGACCTTGCGTGCGCTGCAGGATTTTAATCCATGACGGCGTAGTGTGTTACTAATGGTTCTTTGAGACTGTGGTCCCAGCTCTCTTCAGGTCATTGACCAGGTCCTGCCGTGTAGTTCTGGGCTGATCCCTCACCTTCCTCATGATCATTGATGCCCCACGAGGTGAGATCTTGCATGGAGCCCCAGACCGAGGGTGATTGACCGTCATCTTGAACTTCTTCCATTTTCTAATAATTGCGCCAACAGTTGTTGCCTCCTCACCAAGCTGCTTGCCTATTGTCCTGTAGCCCATCCCAGCCTTGTGCAGGTCTACAATTTGATCCCTGATGTCCTTACACAGCTCTCTGGTCTTGGCCATTGTGGAGAGGTTGGAGTCTGTTTGATTGAGTGTGTGGACAGGTGTCTTTTATACAGGTAACGAGTTCAAACAGGTGCAGTTAATACAGGTAATGAGTGGAGAACAGGAGGGCTTCTTAAAGAAAAACTAACAGGTCTGTGAGAGCCGGAATTCTTACTGGTTGGTAGGTGATCAAATATTTATGTCATGCAATAAAATGCAAATGAATTACTAAAAAATCATACAATGTGATTTTCTGGATTTTTGTTTTAGATTCCGTCTCTCACAGTTGAAGTGTACCTATGATAAAAATTACAGACCTCTACATGCTTTGTAAGTAGGAAAACCTGCAAAATCGGCAGTGTATCAAATACTTGTTCTCCCCACTGTATAACATAAAACCCATAACCACTTTCCAGTATTTTAATCATTTCAACCTGCTGCGTTGATTTTAGTAAAAATATAAATTGTTGTGTAATCAATCCAGAACCCACAAAAAGTTAGTCCTGTCCCCTAGTCCAAAATAAATGCTTCTCCAGCTACCCTGATTTGGTCCTCCCCACAGGTTCACTGGGCCCTGTGGAGCCTGTGTCTGAGACTGCCCCCCTCCAGCTGAGCTGGGCCCATTTTCTTGCCAATTACCCTGTTGTGGTTGCCTAGGCACCTATGGCTTGGTAGGACAATCCCTTCTCATATGTCCTGATTGATTGCACCCCCAGCAGACACCTGGTCTTCTTAGTCCACCATTCTGGTGTGTTTGATGGTGTGGTTGGTACCATTGATTCTTGGGTCCATTTTCATTATTCTTGTTTTGCCACTCTCCAGGGGATTGTTGTGTGTATACATTCACTACTGGTAAGGCAGGAGCTCTTTGGCCTTTCTGCTGAGGCTGTATCTGTTGACCTCCTTGGAGAACAGGTGTAGCTTGTGTTTTCTTTTTGTCCTTTCTTGTCAGCTCTTCCAGCTGCAACTGTCCCAGTTTTCTCAGAATCTCTCTCCACTGCTTCGCCAATTTCCGTTCATCCCTCCTTTATTTCTCCATTGCGTGGATAATATGGTCGCAGAATTCCATGCGTGATGACGTTAGTCCCTCTGTCTCACTCTGTCCTTGATCAGAGTCAGCATACTGTCTAAATTCTTCACCTTCCTCATCACTTGTATTCCCCCCATCTCTTTGCCCATCATACTATTGTTAATCTATCCCATAATTTTCCCACTCCGTTAACATCCCCCTCAGTCTTTTATAACAGTTTATATCTAAATGTGATTGTTCTCCTCTCCTTGGTGTGGAAACCTGCTGCTTCCTTTTTTCTTCTTCTATCTCTACATTCCCTGTTATTGAGACTAAACCTGTGACCTGAGAATACTGTCCCCATTCTGTGTATGGTGGTGATGTAGTTAAACCAGCCTTTTTTGGTTCACTCTCCCTCTCCATTATTATCCTTTTAGCCTTGGCTATGCTGTCCCTCCAACTCTTTCCTTCCTCACATAATATTTTCAAGATCTCTCTCTCTCTCTCTCTCTCTCTCTCTCTCTCTCCAAAAAATTAGATTATCCCTTGCCTTTCTTTTAATATTCTTCTTATCCTTTGTTCACTTGTCTCATCTCCCATTAAAACAAGACACTCACTCCCCTGTGCTTTCGAACTATACTCTTATTTTCCTTTGTTCCCTTATCTTATCCCAAACCTATAAAATAGCCCTGGAGACTTTTCCTGTCCCTAGGTATTTTCCCAGTACCCTATTCGTTCTAGGTCGCTAGACCACACCCTTCTTTCCCCGATCAATATCCTCGTTACTCTACTTTTCAAAAACTCTCCCGTTGTACTAACATACAAAAGTTCAGATACGGGGAAAATAGAGTATCTGTTTTCCCGTGGCTCTCTTTCTAATCTTCGTCTCGGCATTTATTCCCAAACCTTGGCTTTCAACTCTCCCTTTTCCTTGTTTATATCTGGACTGCTAATCCCTATCCTAAATCCTCCTATCTAGATTTCTATTATTAATCTCCCTTACAGCTCGATTCGTACTCGCTAGTCTGTCTCTCTTTTACCCGTGAACTAAAACATGGCATTAGTAAAGTCTATTCCCAAACCCCCAATAACTACTAGTATATTTGCATTCGTATTACTAAAATACATTACTTTCCTCTGTCTACCCAAACAATTCACAGTTGAAATTCTAACTTCCCTATTAAATTGCTTTCCTTTGCTATCAATTCAAATCACGGCCTCAGCTCTATCGCAATTGCCAGTCCGCTATTCAATTTCTATAACTGTCCTTTCTGATTATGCTCAAATTAATAAAACACATACTTGCTATCGTTGACAAGCCTACATTTAATTCACACCCATATTCAATTCAATATTCCAAATTACAACTACCCTCAATAGTTTTAAAATTATAAACTCATTCGGCGCCACAGAACATAACTTTATTTCCCTTCCCCTCCTATTCCTATGGAATAAGTTAGTCGTTCCCTCGAAAACACGCAACCTCCTAAATCCCAGTCTTCCACTATAACCAGAAAACCTAGATTTGTCAGTAATGCAGGACTATGCTTTATTGAAATGACAAATAAATCCTCCTTTATCCTAATTAAAATGGTCTGTATTTCTTGCACATACCATACTTATAATTTAGCAGTCAACGAGTCAACTCTACATTCATTAATTTGGTAACAGCTCTAACGAATTTAATCAAATGGATTAGTATTTTCTCCCCCTAATTTACTACAATTCCTTTACTATATCACCTCTGCTCCCGAAATGATAGTTATTATAATGCTTAACCTTTTCTATCACATGCCCTATGTACTGTCTCCCACCCCCCACGTACGTCTACGTATTTGGGCGCACAAGCCAGCACTCATATATTATTTCACTTTTACCCACTCTAATAATCACTTATCCGCACATAACGTTCATCATATTTTAATATTATTCATACCAACCACTGCATTCGTATTTCTAATGATTCTTTATTCCCGCAAGTTAATTTTACCATATCACATACACACACCGCTATTTACCAACGTACAATCAATATTCTTTGACATTCCACTATGGTTAATTTTACCATAATCCTATATTACTCCTACATTTCCCAACATTAATTACCCCCTAAAAGCTTGACCGAAATTCAATGTGTCGACGTCATATGATCACCCCCGTACACGTGACCTGTTCCTCCAACAGGATTTCTCATACCCCTCCGGGAAAAGACACACACCTCCTTTTCTTCTTCTCCCAGTTATGTGAGAAGCCTCAAAACGACCTAAAATATAGTTCCTTTCCTTTCACTTTCTCCACAAAGAAAAGGCTATTATTTACAGGATTTATTTTTATTGTCCGATCACCCACACAGATAAGCAGCCACTCGTGCTTAAATGAGTCAGACAGAATGACCAGCAGGACGAACAAATGTGTCAGACGATTGAACGAAGCTGACCAAATGACAACTTAATCACAATTGAATAAACCACAGCCGCTCAAACAAACCATTCCCCCGTACAAGATGAGCAGACCTACTCTAATTACCTACTTGAGATGAACGGCGCGACTTCCAATTTATGGTGTCACCTACTTGGATGACCTACTTTTCTACCCAATTAGCTGTCTAATTTGTGCATCACCTCACCCAGGCTGATGCGTCACCTACCCGAGCAGCCTCCAACAATGATCAACACGTTAGAGCGGTATCCGTAGTGGACTTTTGGCTAGCCAACTACCCCCGAGCAGCCCTCTGGGGTGCTAATTTTAGCTCCCCAAAGCGGTATCCTTAGGATTTTTACAATAACATATCATGCATGCTTAGTTCTCATTCCAACCAAAACTCTGCTCCTTCAGAAATTAAGGACCAAATTTAGCAGGAGAGAACCTTTCCGTACCCCACCCTCAGATTCAGCTTGATCGAAACACACAGCTCAAGTAAGAACGCCGATTATCTTTGTTCAACAGTGGCCAGTGTGTGTGTGTGTTTTGTAAAAACCTCCTCCGATGGTAAAGCGCTCAAAGATCTCTTATAACCAGTCCCTTCGTGGTCGCCAATTATGTTGTGGAAAATCAATCACTGTACTTTATAAGAAATCAAACTATTTTCAGAGTTTTGGTTGCAACAAAAATGACTATTAGAGTTTCAACAAGGTCAGGCCGGTCTGCAGAGTAGCCCCGCCTCTCTCTTGCTCTCCCTCTATATATACACACCCCCTTCCGTTTCTCTCTTCACTTAAAATCCCTCCTACAGTTTCCCGCTCTTTTCCACTCCACGCCCACTTCCTTTGTCTCTGAGGGCGGCTAAACTCGACTTTTATTATGCACATAGTACTCCAACCAATCACCCCCCTGTCTTGCACAAACACTCATGTTTAGTTTAAACATGACAGGGCCCTAAATCCTTGAAACATACACAAACCCCACCCCATCATGCTGTAATCAAGAAGATACCAAGGAGACAAAGGTCTAGCCCAAACTCCATTCAACCCTGGTGCCGCTCCCTTCACGGTGTTTGAAGAGAGAGACACAAAATGCCAGAAGCTGGTTTCAGTCTCTGATCAGATAAGACAGCCATGGATTTAAGTCAGAGTGGAGCAATTTGACCCTAGGTCAGATTCCCCCTTTACCCCACACACACAGTGAAATGACCCAATTCAATTCCTGGCCCAGTAACAAAGAAATCTAACTCTATGCTCTTGATCAACCCAGTTCTACCTCATAGTCCATTAAACTCTACAGTTCATTAATAATAATTCACCACAGTCGCAGCTCCAATTACCTCCTTGTTGAAGGGTGGGCCGTCCCGGCTCCGCTGGTCTGCTGAGGCAGATTTGACCTTCAATAGATTGCGGGATCTGTTCACCTCAGCCCCAGTACTGGCTCACCCAGATCCATCACTACCGTTTGTAGTGGAGGTGGATGCGTCCGAGGTAGGGATAGGCGCTGTACTATCCCAACGTTCGGGCACGCCACCCAAGCTCCGCCCCTGTGCCTTCTTTTCTAAGAAGCTCAGCTCGGCGGAGCAGAACTACGGCGTTGGTGATCGGGAGCTGCTGGCTGTTGTCCGAGCTTTGACGGTGTGGAGACATTGGCTCGAAGGGGCGAAACACCCTTTCCTCGTCTGGACAGACCACCGTAACCTGGAGTACATTCGGGCAGCGAGGAGGCTAAATCCTCGCCAGGCCAGGTGGGCCCTCTTCTTCACCTGGTTTGATTTCACACGCTCATACATTCCGGGTACAAAGAACGTGAAGGCAGACACACTGTCTCGGCTGTATGAAACAGAGGAGAGGCCCAGAGACAACACCCCCATACTCCAGGCCTCATGCATTGTGGCACCTGTAGTATGGGCGATGGATGCGGATATAGCGCAGGCATTATGCACAGATTCATCTCCACTGCAGTGTCCAGCTGGGCTGCAGTACGTGCCTGCGCTTATCCGTGATCATTTCATCTACTGGGCACACACGTCACCCTCCTCTGGTCATCCAGGTATAGGTCGTACAATGCGCTGCCTGACCGAGAAGTACTGGTGGCCTACCTTGGCTAAGGACGTGAGGGTGTATGTGTCCTCCTGCTCAGTGTGCGCCCAGAGTAAGGCACCTAGGCATCTCCCAGCGAGTAAGCTACAACCTTTACCAGTTCCACAACGACCATGGTCTCACTTAAGTATTGATTTCCTCACTGATCTTCCCCCCTCACAAGGTAACACCACTATCCTGGTCGTTGTGGACCGCTTTTCAAAGTCCTGCCGCCTCCTTCCTCTGCCCGGTCTCCCCACGGCCCTACAGACTGTGGAGGCTCTGTTTACTCACGTCTTCCGGCACTACGGGGTACCAGAGGATATAATGTCTGACCGGGGTCCCCAGTTCACGTCTAGAGTTGTGAAGGCGTTCATGGAACGTCTGGGGGTCTCGGTCAGCCTGACCTCTGGATTTCACCCCGAGAGTAATGGGCAGGTGGAATCAGGATGTGGGTAGGTTCCTGCGGACCTACTGTCAGGACCGGCCGGGGGAGTGGTTGCTGGAGGCGAACGTGGGCAGCGTCCCAAGTCTCCTCCGCGCACCAAAACCAGTCATCCACCGCAGGAGCCTCGGTCTGGCTCTGGTGCCACGGTGCCAGAACTCTCTCCGCCACTCCTCCACTAACCTAACACCCTTCCAATGTGTTTTAGGTTACCAACCGGTTCTGGCACTGTGGCACCAGAGCCAGACCGAGGCTCCTGCGGTGGATGACTGGTTTTGACGCGCGGCGGAGACTTGGGACGCTGCCCACGTTCGCCTCCAGCGCGCCGTGCGTCGTCAGAAGGCCAACACTGACTGCCACCGCAGGGAGGCCCCGGTGTTCGTACCGGGGGATTGGGTCTGGCTCTCGACCCGGAATCTCCACCTGCCCTGCCGGAAGCTGAGCCCGCCGTTTGTGGGCCGTCCTGAGGAGAATTAATGAGGTGACATACAGGTTGTTACTCCCCTCTGATTACAGTATTAACCCCTAATTTCATGCGTCTCTCCTCAGGCCGGTGGTAGCTGGTCCGCTCCAGGAGTCTGAGGTGCGCGAGGTGCCTCCACCTCCTCTGGACATTGAGGGGGCCCCGGCGTACTCGGTCCATTCCATCCTGGATTCGAGGCGTTGGGGGCCTTCAGTATCTCGTGGAGTGGGAGGGGTACGGTCTGGAGGAACGGTGCTGGGTCCCAAGGCGGGACATCCTCGATCCCTCCCTGTTCGCCATTATGCACGTGCTCTATATACTGATCATACCCATACGCTGCTCCATACAACACACACTTATCTCACAGGTCGCGAACGAGGTAGGAGAACTGGGGACGATTATGTGTGTTCCTGTGACAGGGATAAAGATAAAGATACTGTATCTCTAGTTTTTACCAGCCTCTCTCAGACGAAGGCCAATAAGACCACTCCATTTGAGTTCGACAACACAGAGGCCTGGGGCACAGACTCCTTTGTCCTGGGGATCATGGGCTTCTGTCTCTACGTCCTGCTGGTGATCACCTCCCTGCCATCTGTAGGAGCAGCGCTCAGCTGGAGGGCGTTCAGCTTCGTACAGGTACAAGGAACGTGTGTTTGTGTGCTTGCGTATATGTACGTCATAATCTAACCCACTCTTATCACTTCTGAGAATGTGTTTCTCTGAGAATTTCCTGCCGAGTCATGGCGCTGTATATAACATTGCTTCAACTATCAGAGCTGTAAAAATGGTGTTAAATCAATACGTCATAATTTGATCACTGAAGACACTTATGGTGTGTGCGCTCTCCCCCACCAGTCCAAGCTGGGCCATCTGACTCTGCGGTTGTATACAGCCCAAGGCTTCCTGTACGGCTGGAACAAGTTCCTGCGTTCCTCCACCTACAAGTGGTACACCCCACCAGGCTACATGCAGTGTCTGGTCCTTCCCTCTGTGGTGCTGCTGCTCATCACCCAGTGTGGACCACAGCATCACCCGTATACGCCAGGGCTGGGAGAGGGGGGTGGCAGGAGACAAAAAGCAGCCACCTCTGAAAATAACTCCTGTGATGATTTTTTGTTTTGTTATTGATCGGTCTGCTCTCACGCAGGACTCTAAATGAACTGCTCCTAACTTCAAAATTAAGGAGCACCAGAAGAAATGATTTTTATAAAACTGCAAATGATGGTCCCATCGTTCTTAATTGTCATCAGTTGTTACATTGATGAAGTAGAATGCATCACTAGAGTGGGCAAGACATTAGAATAAAAGCAACTTTTAATAATTGTATTGGCAAGTGTAACAGCAAACAAAGTAATTATAGGTGATTCGTTTTGGACAAACAGATCCAAAACATGTATTGTATTTAAAAGTGCAACTACAACCTTATCCATTACGGCTTTCAGATAGTTATGCAATAATATTTACGTTGTATTAAGGCAACATGCTGACTATGAACTGTTACTTGGATAATGAAATAAAATGTTCAGTCTCCTCACAATAATCAATTTATCTAGAATCCAGCTAATAAATCAACTTGCTTACCTTCTGCATTTGCGTGCTCAACCTCGACATGTCCAACGAGAATGTTTGATGGACATCCCCCACAAAAAAATAAGAAAACGGGCATAAACAACTTCGCATTCCTTCAACATTTGTTTCAACGTCAATCATAAAGATGTAAGGTGAGGCGTACAGTTCAGCAGCAGTTTCTTCCAGGATAGTGTCCGCGATGGTGCCATTGTTTGCACAGGACACCTCGTTTCCATAAACCGGGTTGATTTGTAATCCATTCTTTTTCTGGGTGCGTAACATTGGTCTGAATTTGATAAAGGCCCTCTTTGGCAATGCAGTAAGTGGGGTTACATTTCTGTGTTCCAACAGTAAGGTTAACGAAGTAGACGGAAGTCAGCGAGTAAAGTCGAGGGAGGTGCATCTGCAACAGACAAGTCAGACACCATAATGGTTTTCCAACCGCAAGGCTCAGATCAACATGTCAGTGTCAACATCACTATTGTTTCTAAACATTTTTAAATGGTTAAGTGAACTTCACTGAAACCGTGTTGTACAAATAAAATCAGTTAAAGTCTCAAATATTACTAATTTGTATTCCCTGTAGCTTTAGAATCGCGACAAAGTTGGTTCCTGTTTGTCACAGTCGCATTCTCAAACCAGAAAACTCCTAATTGGTTGGTTGACAAATAGTGCCTCCCACAATGCAGATGGCTCCATGTTGCTGAAAAGCAACTGCAGCGGCTTGAAGGAGACTAACTGCATGACCTTTCATCACATGGTTTTTGTAAGGTTCACGCAAGTCGACAAGTCTAAAGATTTTTATCCATAATGTAACACTTTGAAAGGCTGTGACGACCATCGTTTTCACCGCCAGAGACCGAAGAGGAATCGAGACATCCCACCTGCTGGTTCAATTGAAGTAAATTAAGTAGACCAGACCCAGCTGCTATCACATTGGGGTCTATGGGAGAGCCACCCCATTAAGCAGACAGGAACCCTAATGGTAAACAGCCTGCGTGAACTCATTTCTTTGGCCACCGCCTTTCAAAGCGTGTTGCGTTATGGGGACGTAATTTAGCTGCGCCAACACGCCAATTATCTTAGTAGGATCTCAAATGTTGAAAACCAACCCTACCCACCTAAAATTGCAGATAGTTTGTCAATAATGCTGTAGATGCTGGATAATACGATGCCTCTGGTTTAATGTTCTGCTTTGGGCAAGAGTTTGTATATTACTCGAAAATATTGCTGGTGGATGTGTTACGCTCATCCAATTGCAGTCTACTGTAGGGAGAATGTCAGTTCCTTATATGTTGTCCACACAACAGATAAGACCAGTCCGGAAAGACCAATATGGCATTGCAATTGTGAATTACCAGACAGCATGATAGAAAATTGATTTGGCTTAATTTATTTGGTTTATTAAAAGTTTGAATGTTACAGTCGGACTGCTTGTTCCCCAGCAGTACTCGATCTGAAGTCTGGAAGTCCAGGGCCCCCCAGCTGAGAACGTTTCCAGGGGTGAAATTTGTCTGGTTAGTGTACCTCTGGATGTCATAGGGAGACAGCAGGTTGTCCCACATGTGGACATCAGTCAGCATGCCAACGAACGACTGCTGCCGGGCAAAAAACCTGCCAAACTTAACCTGCTCCTGAAACAGTAAACATTTGTTCAGTAATAGAATGCTTGCTTGTTCTGTTCAGTGTTAAATGCTTTATTTCACTAGAGCACTACCGTATGTGGCCAAAGTAACACTGTATGCGGAATAGGGTTTCATTTAAAACAGCCATGGTTTTGTAATAATCCTACCTGTCCAAGGATGATGGTTTTTCCTTTGATGGCTTCAGATTGGAGGAATTTCCTGGTGCTGGGTTTGCCATCCAGCCACAGCTGTCCAAGGCCTGTCTCAGAGGCCCAGGTAGAGTGCCAGGTGTTGAGGGTGTAGTCCTGACCATCAAAGATTGCTATGCGGTGCTTGGAACGTTGTTCCAGTTCGCCTGCCGCAGTCCTCTTGATGACAACAGCGTCATCTTTAGTAGGTGTGGCAAGAAAGAACAGGATATGGTTCCTTCTGAGGTCTTTTATTTTTATTTCACCTTTATTTAACCAGGTAAGCCAGTTGAGAACAGGTTCTCATTTACAACTGCGACCTGGCCAAGATAAAGCAAAGCAGTGCAATAAAAACAACACAGAGTTACATATGGGGTAAAAAACATAAAGTCAAAAATACAACAGAAAATATATATACAGTGTGTGCAAATGTAGCAAGTTATGGAGGTAAGGCAATAAATAGGCTATAGTGCAGAATAATTACAATAGTATTAACACTGGAATGCTAGATGTGCAAGAGATTATGTGCAAATAGAGATACTGGGGTGCAAAAGAGCAAAATAAATAACAATATAGGGATGAGGTAGTTGGATGGGCTAATTTCAGTGAAGAACCTGGAGAGACAGGGAGAAACTGTTAAGGTTCATGATATCATACAGTTAGCAAAATATTCACATACCATCCATTAGTCAATAAAAAAACTTCAGTTTCAGGGTGTGAGATGTCAGTGTTTACCGGAGACAAACGGTCATGGCAGTGAACTTCTCTCGAGAGGTCATTAGTCTCACGTGAGCTGTGTTGGTCTCTTGTGGAAAGGTCAACATCTTACCTGAGTTCTGCAGACAGAATGTAGTGAAAGTTACCTGATCAAAACAGCTTTATTAATTTCACCTTTAGTCCATGTAGTCTTAAATATTTACATTTCAACCCACTTAAAAAAACTGCTACAAAGTTCACACTCTGGCGAGAGTTCAAATACTGACCAAACGAAATAAGATGGTTATTTACTTTCATTACCGTTAACACAGTGACTAGCTTACCTTGAGGTACAGCACAGCATGTTGTAATCACCACAAGTACTAATAGGAATTTCTCCATTGGTAAGGATACATTTAATTTTTTTCTCCAATCAATTAACTGTTTCTGTTACAGCATCATGCACTGCAGAATAGAGAGAAATAATGTTAGTTTGGTCAGATATAAGTAGTGGTGGCAGTGGTGATTAAGGAGAGTGAGGACAGGTGTGGAGGCTGATTGGCAATGAGTAGCAGCTGGTGCACGTTGAGTTAATAGAGGAGCTGCGTTCAAGGCAGCTAGTTGAAAGAGTTACATTCAAGTCTGGTCCATAGAGTTAGTTAGAGGACCCATCTTTGTATATTTCAGTATGGTGTCTATGAGAACAAGGGAAGTGCCATTGAGGCCATCTCCATTTTAAAGTAGTCAATTTCCTTCTGCTTTTGTATTTGAAAAAAGCTTAAAGCTAATATTGGTGGTGGAAGCCCCAAATGGCAATATCCATACAGAACCGGGTTACATCCATGATGAGTCCTCTGGGTGTGTCTCTTGCATCTCCTTTGTAAGTTAGTATCTTCCAGGTGCTGAACCCCTCTGGCACAGGTGTACTGCCAGGTGTACTGACCAGTGCTAGGGTTTCCAGGCTGGAGGGATTTATGTCGCAGCGCTTCAGCAGGTCCTCCAGCGGAGTGTTTGGCTGTGTTGAGTTGGCGGTAGAGAACTCAGCGGGGGAGGCGTGATCAGGCATGTGGATCACGTGGCCGAGCCAGTAAAGGTGTCATTTAACCATGCTTGCCTCAATGCAGGACTACTTGGTGTTGGCGAGGATCTCGATGTTGGGTACTCTGTCCTCCCAGGTTAGCCCTGGATTCTAAATAGAGTGTGGATTTTGTTGCCAAGGGAGCACATAGGGGAGAGGGCAGCACCGAGGTAGATGAAATGGGGTACCACTTTGAGGGGAACACTGGAGAATGCAGATGAGAGTTGAGCAATTATTTATGTCTTTTGGGTATTGACTTGGAGGCCAACAGAGAGGTAGGAGGAGACCATAGGTGTGTTCAACAAGGATTTTGTTTGCGAACATTCGCTGCGAACTATGTTTGTTTTCAACCGAGTTTGTTGAACGTTTTTAACGTTCTATTTCTGTTAGTCTTGGCAAACTGAAATGGATGTGGCAGGAAGAGCAGCTGTGCTTGCTGCAGCAATTGTGGAAGATTTTTTAGATTTTGTTCCCGATCCTATTGAAGCACTGTTTCCCCTACTAGCAGTTGCTATATATGGGATTGAAGATGAGTCCGGTAGAATACTGAATTATGTGGAGGAGGTGATCCCGACATAAAGTGACCACTCCTTTCGATCTCACTTTCGGATGGGTCAGGAGACCTTCCAGGTAATTTGCAATACATTTGCATATTATATTTTGTATCAGATGTATTATTTATGATATGTGTGTACTCCTTTTTAATAATACAAACAAGCCCAGCCTCAATGATCTAGCTAGCTTGCCAACAACAGCTTTGCAGTCTCCATTTGCGTTGTTTGGTCAGTAGAATTGCCTCTTATGCAACTGAATTACAAGAAAGGAAAAAAAAGTATATTTCCATATCAAAACATAGGCCAATACATGATGTTTCACTGTCCAGATGTAAAAAGTAATGATTTACCAATAATTTACCAATCATTAATTTATTTAGTAACACCATCCTCATATGTTATATCCTACTATTAAAGAGACTCTGCACTGTAAAACTTTGTAAGCTGCCTATCAATAGGCTACTGTCTCCATCTACTGGCAGATTTTGCATTGCAATTTGCAGTAAATCAACAACACCAATGAATAACAGATTACTCAAGATTGTTGAGTTTTCTCAGCTGAAAGACAGATCTATCAGATTCGTATTTTGCTTTGTTCCAGATACTGTGTGAGGACCTGGCTCCTCTAGTGTCTCATAGAGGTGGACCCATTGAAAATAGGGTGTTGGCCTCCCTGTGGCTGATGGCCAACCAGGAAAGTTTCAGGGGTGTGGTGGACTAGTTCAACCTCAGCAAAGGAACATTGCATCACCACTTCATTCAAGTGTTCACAGGCCTCACCCAGATGGTGCCTGAATATGTGAAGTGGCCTTCTGTAGAGCAGTTGCCAGTGGTAGAGGCCACGTTCGAGAGAAAGACGAGGTACTGGCCCACAGGCTCTCTGTGTGTGTGTGTGTTTGTAACCTCTGTCGGTGTTCAAGGTGTGTGTGTGTGTTCTCTCCAGGTGTGTCCCATCATGTCTCTGATCATGCTGTCTCTCTGTTACCTGCCTGGTGTCCTGGCTTCCTTCCTGCAGCTCTACAGAGGCACCAAGTACAGGTCAGACCTCTGTGTGTTTGCATACATGTATGTTCATACAATGTTGTGTATGTATTTATGTAGATTATAAGTGTTTATGTATGTTTAACATCAGGCGCTTCCCTGATTGGCTGGATGCTGTGCAGGAAACAGCTGGGTCTTCTGGCACTGGGGTTCGTCGTTATGCACGTGCTCTATACGCTGATCATACCCATATGCTGCTCCGTACAACACACACTTTCCTGCTACCCGCCTCACCCAATGTAGCTACTGTAGCTACTTGCTATTAGCCACCGTTAGCGGTCTTCACCACTGTCCTTGGCCTGCACTACCTACCAGCCAGCTCTAGCCTGGACAATTATCGGCCAGTCTGCACAGCGTGCTATCGACCCAGAGCATATCAGATTTTCTGCCGGAATCACTGAATCACTGGACCTTATCACCGGACCATCGCAACTAGCTAGCTGCAACCGAATGGCTGTTGTTGGCTAAGCACCACTTCCCGATGTTCCAGGTAGCCTTGAGCTAGCCTCGAGCCAGGCCCATCTCCCAGCTATCTACCTCTCTGTCAACCGGACGGGACCTCCTAGTGTCGACACGGA
This sequence comes from Coregonus clupeaformis, assembly GCF_020615455.1. Lineage (NCBI taxonomy): Eukaryota > Metazoa > Chordata > Actinopteri > Salmoniformes > Salmonidae > Coregonus > Coregonus clupeaformis. The sequence continues at coordinate 1,104,686 of NC_059219.1, forward strand.
GCCCCGCCGATCCATCACGACTGGTCTGCAGACGTAATCGTCTGATGTGGTTTCAATAGGCTTCCCGTTGCGACGACCACGAAGATCCATCTGCTAGCCCCGGCCCGCTAGAACGCGCAATCAACAGCCGTGCCTCCTGCTCGCCTGTGCTTTAGCAGCCTACGATCTGCTCCCGGACTTACATAGTGCTGTTCACTGGACCTTATGATCACTCAGCTACACAGCTAATGCCTGCTGGACTGTTCCTTTACACAGTACCCCATCCTGTTTATCTGTTTAGCCTCAGCCCAAACTTTCATCGCCATTACCAGTTGTTGTCTTAGCCCTCTCGAATAACACTTGTGATTGCATTATGCCTCTCTCCCATGTCAATATGCCTAGCCTATTGCTGTTTGGGTTAGTTCTTATTATACAATTTCACTGTAGAGCCCCAAGTTCAGCTCAACCAGCCTCAGAGAGCTCCTTTGTCCCACCCCCCATACACGCGGAGACCAGCTCAATCGGTACCTCCAGTGATGCTCTCTCTTTCATAGTTACCCAATGCTTAGGTGTACCTCCACTGTACTCATATCCTTCCATATCCTTGTCTGTACATAATGCCCTGAATCTATTCTACAACACCTGGAAATCTGCCCCTTTTCTCTGTACCCAACGCACTAGAAGACCAGTTCTTAAAGCCTTTAGCCATATCCTTATTCTATTCCTCCTCTGTTCCTCTGGTGATGTAGAGGTTAACTCAGGCCCTGTAGCCCCTAGTATCACTCCTACCCCCCAGGCGCTATCATTTGTTGACTTCTGTAACCGTAAAAGCCTTGGTTTCTTGCATGTTAACATCAGAAGTCTCCTCCCCAAGTTTGAGTTATTCACTGCGTTAGCACACTCTGCCAACCCTGATGTTCTAGCAGTGTCTGAATCTTGGTTTAGGAAGGCCACCAAAAATTCAGAAATGTCCATTCCGAACTACAACATTTTCCGTCTAGATAGAACTGCTAAAGGGGGCGGAGTTGCAATCTACTGCTCTATCATACTATCCAGGTTTGTGCACAAACAGTTTGAGCTTCTACTTATAAAAATCCACCTTTCCAGAAATTAGTCTCTCACTGTTGCCGCTTGCTACAGACCCCCCTCAGCCCCCAGTTGTGCCCTGGAAACCATATGTGAATTGCTTGCCCCCCATCTATACTCAGTTCGTACTGCTTGGTGACCTAAACTGGGATATGCTTAACAGCCCGGCCGTCCTACAATCTAAACTAGATGCCCTCAATCTCACACAAATTATCAAGGAACCTACCAGGTACAACCCTAGATCTGTAAACATGGGCACCCTCATAGATATCATCCTGACTAATTTACCCTCTAAATACACCTCCGCTGTCTTCAACCAGGATCTCAGCGATCACTGCCTCATTGCCTGCGTCCGTAATGGGTCCGCGGTCAAACGACCACCCCTCATCACTGTCAAACGCTCCCTAAAACACTTCAGCGAGCAGGCCTTTCTAATTGACCTGGCCCGGGTATCCTGGATGGATATTGACCTCATTCCGTCAGTCGAGGATGCCTGGATGTTCTTCAAAAGTGCTTTCCTCTCCATCTTAAATAAGCATGCCCCATTCAAAAAATTCAGAACTAAGAACAGACTTGACTGCCCTTGACCAGCACAAAAACATCCTGTGGCGTACTGCATTAGCATCGAACAGCCCCCGCGATATGCAACTTTTCAGGGAAATCAGGAACCAATATACACACTCAGTTAGGAAAGCAAAGGCTAGCTTTTTCAAACAGAAATGTGCATGCTGTAGCACTAATTCCAAAACGTTTTGGGACACAAGTCCATGGAGAATAAGACCACCTCCTCCCAGCTACCCACTGCACTGAGGCTAGGAAACACTGTCACCACCGATAAATCTACGATAATCGAGAATTTCAACAAGCATTTTGCTACAGCTGGCCATGCTTTCCACCTGGCTACCCCTACCCTGGCCACCAGCTCTGCACCCTCCGCCCCCCCCGCCGCTTCTCCTTCACCCAAATTCAGATAGCTGATGTCCTGAAAGAGCTGCTAAATCTGGACCCCTACAAATCAGCTGGGCTAGACAATCTGGACCCTTTCTTTCTAAAATTAGCCGCCAAAATTGTCGCAACCCCTATTACTAGCCTGTTCAATCTCTCTTTCGTATCGTCTGAGATCCCCAGAGATTGGAAAGCTGCCACGGTCATCCCCCTCTTCAAAGGGGGTGACACTCTAGATCCAAACTGTTACAGACCTATATCCATCCTGCCCTGCCTTTCGAAAGTATTTGAAAGCCAAGTTAAACAGATCACCAACCATTTCTAATCCCACCGTACCTTCTCCGCCATGCAATCTGGTTTCCGAGCTGGTCATGGGTGCACCTCAACCACGCTCAAGGTCCTAAACGATATAATAACCACGATCGATAAAAGACAGTACTGTGCAGCCGTCTTCATCGACCTGGCCAAGGCTTTTGACTCTGTCAATCACCACATTCTTATTGGCAGACTAAATAGCCTTGGTTTCTCAAATGACTGCCTCACCTGGTTCACCAACTACTTCTCAGATAGAGTTCAATGTGTCAAATCGGAGGGCCTGTTGTCTGGACCTCTGGCAGTCTCTATGGGGGTGCCACAGGGTTCAATTCTTGGGCCGACTCTATTCTCTGTGTATATCAATGATGTCGCTCTTGCTGCTGGTGACGCTCAGATCCACCTCTACGCAGACGACACCATTTTGTATACATCTGGCCCTTCATTGGACACTGTGTTATCAACCCTCCAAACGAGCTTCAATGCCATACAACACTCCTTCTGTGGCCTCCAACTGCTCTTATACGCTAGTAAAACTAAATGCATGCTCTTCAATCGAATGCTGCTTGCACCCGCCCGCTCGACTAGAATCACTACTCTCGGCGGGTCTGACTTAGAATATGTGGACATCTACAAATACCTAGGTGTCTGGTTAGACCGTAAACTCTCCTTCCAGACTCACATTAAGCATCTCCAATCCAAAGTTAAATCTAGAATCTGCTTCCTATTTTGCAACAAAGCCTCATTCACTCATGCTGCTAAACATGCCCTCGTAAAACTGACTATCCTACCGATCCTTGACTTCGGCGATGTCATTTACAAAATAGCTTCCAACACTCTACTCAGCAATTTGGATGTAGTCTATCACAGAGCCATCCGTTTTGTCACCAAAGCCCCATATACTACCCACCATTGTGACCTGTACGCTCTCGTTGGCTGGCCCTCACTACATATTCGTCGCCAAACCCACTGGCTCCAGGTCATCTATAAATAACTTATAGGCAAATCCCCGCCTTATCTTAGATCATTGGTCACCATAGCAACACCCACCCGTAGTATGCGTTCCAGCAGGTATATCTCACTGGTCATCCCCAAAGCCAACACCTCCTTTGGCCGCCATTCCTTCCAGTTCTCTGCTGCAAATGACTGGAACGAACTGCAAAAATCTCTGAAGCTGGAGACCCTTATCTCCCTCACTAACTTTAAACATCAGTTGTCAGAGCAGCTTACCGATCACTGCACCTGTACACAGCCCATCTTTAATTAGCCCACCCATCTACCTCATCCCCATATTGTTATTTACATTATTTATTTTGCTCATTTGCACCCCAGTATCTCTATTTGCACATCATCTTCTGCACATCTATCACTCCAGTGTTAGTACTAATTTGTAATTATTTTTGCACTATGGCCTATTTATTGCCTTACCTCCATTTGCACACACTGTATATAGATTTTCTATTGTGTTATTGACTGTACGTTTTGTTTATTCCATATGTAACTCTGAGTTGTTGTTTTTAATCGCACTTCTTTGCTTTATCTTGGCCAGGTCACAGTTTTAAATAAGAACTTGTTTTCAACTGGCTTACCTGGTTAAATAAAGGTGAAATAAATAAACACTTATCTCACAGGTCGTCAATGAGGTAGGAGAACTGGGGACGAGTATGTGTGTTCCTGTGACAGGGTTTAAGATAATACTGTATCTAATGGATCTCTAGTTTTTACTATCCTCTCGCTGTCTCTCTCAGACGAAGGCCAATAAGACCACTCCATTTGAGTTCAACCACACAGAGGCCTGGGGCACAGACTCCTTTGTCCTGGGGATCATGGGCTTCTGTCTCTACGTCCTGCTGGTGATCACCTCCCTGCCATCTGTAGGAGCAGCGCTCAGCTGGAGGGAGTTCAGCTTCGTACAGGTACAAGGAACGTGTGTTTGTGTGCTTGCCTATATGTATGTCATGATCTAACCCCCTCTGTTAGCACTCATTCACTTCTGAGAACGTGTTTCTCTGAGAATTTCCTGCTGAGTCATGGCGCTGTAGATAACATTGCTTCAACTATCAGAGCTGTAAAAATGGTTGTTAAATCAATACGTCATGATTTGACATGTGCTCTCCCCCACCAGTCCAAGCTGGGCCATCTGACTCTGCGGTTGTATACAGCCCATGGCTTACTGTATGGCTGGAACAAGTTCCTGCGTTCCTCCACCTACAAGTGGTACACCCCACCGGGCTACATGCAGTGTCTGGTCCTTCCCTCTGTGGTGCTGCTGCTCATCACCCAGTGTGGACCGCAGCATCACCCGTATACGCCAGGGCTGGGAGAGAGGGGTGGCAGGAGACAAAAAGCAGCCACCTCTGAAAATAACTCCTGTGATAAATGGTTGTTTTTACATACCTTAGTTGAATGCACGTAAGTAAGTCTTAACAAGAGCTTCTGCTAAATGAGTAAGATGCTATGCAAATATACACTGTTCAAAAAAATAAAGGGAACACTTAAACAACACAATGTAACTCGAAGTCAATCACACTTCTGTGAAATCAAACTGTCCACTTAGGAAGCAACACTGATTGACAATACATTTCACATGCTGTTGTGCAAATGGAATAGACAACAGGTGGAAATTATGGGCAATTAGCAAGACACCCCCAATAAAGGAGTGGTTCTGCAGGTGGTGACCACAGACCACTTCTCAGTTCCTATGCTTCCTGGCTGATGTTTTGGTCACTTTTGAATGCTGGCGGTGCTTTCACTCTAGTGGTAGCATGAGACGGAGTCTACAACCCACACAAGTGGCTCAGGTAGTGCAGCTCATCCAGGATGGCACATCAATGCGAGCTGTGGCAAGAAGGTTTGCGGTGTCTGTCAGCGTAGTGTCCAGAGCATGGAGGCGCTACCAGGAGACAGGCCAGTACATCAGGAGACATGGAGGAGGCCGTAGGAGGGCAACAACCCAGCAGCAGGACCGCTACCGCCGCCTTTGTGCAAGGAGGAGCACTGCCAGAGCCCTGCAAAATGACCTCCAGCAGGCCACAAATGTGCATGTGTCTGCTCAAACGGTCAGAAACAGACTCCATGAGGTTGGTATGAGGGCCCGACGTCCACAGGTGGGGGTTGTGCTTACAGCCCAACACCGTGCAGGACGTTCGGCATTTGCCAGAGAACACCAAGATTGGCAAATTCGCCACTGGCGCCCTGTGTTCTTCACAGATGAAAGCATGTTCACACTGAGCACATGACAGACGTGACAGAGTCTGGAGACGCCGTGGAGAACGTTCTGCTGCCTGCAACATCCTCCAGCATGACCGGTTTGGCGGTGGGTCAGTCATGGTGTGGGGTGGCATTTCTTTGGGGGGCCGCACAGCCCTCCATGTGCTCGCCAGAGGTAGCCTGACTGCCATTAGGTACCGAGATGAGATCCTCAGACCCCTTGTGAGACCATATGCTGGTGCGGTTGGCCCTGGGTTCCTCCTAGTGCAAGACAATGCTAGACCTCATGTGGCTGGAGTGTCAGCAGTTCCTGCAAGAGGAAGGCATTGATGCGATGGACTGGCCCGCCCGTTCCCCAGACCTGAATCCAATTGAGCACATCTGGGACATCATGTCTCACTCCATCCACCAACGCCACGTTGCACCACAGACTGTCCAGGAGTTGGCGGATGCTTTAGTCCAGGTCTGGGAGGAGATCCCTCAGGAGACCATCCGCCACCTCATCAGGAGCATGCCCAGGCATTGTAGGGAGGTCATAAAGGCACGTGGAGGCCACACACACACACACACACTACTGAGCCTCATTTTGACTTGTTTTAAGGACATTACATCAAAAAGTTGGATCAGCCTGTAGTGTGGTTTTCCACTTTAATTTTGAGTGTGACTCCAAATCCAGACCTCCATGGGTTGATAAATTTGATTTCCATTGATAATTTGTGTGATTTTGTTGTCAGCACATTCAACTATGTAAAGAAAAAAGTATTTAATAAGATTATTTCATTCATTCAGATCTAGGATGTGTTATTTTTTTGAGCAGTGTATATTTTAAAACTCCACAGGGTCACTGTATCTTGCCCACAGGTACATATCTACCCTTCACAAATGCTATCTTTAACTATTAGGGCAGCAAATGAAAAATCAATCAATCAATCAATTTTATTTTATATAGCCCTTCTTACATCAGCTAATATCTCGAAGTGCTGTACAGAAACCCAGCCTAAAACCCCAAACAGCTAGTAATGCAGGTGTAGAAGCACGGTGGCTAGGAAAAACTCCCTAGAAAGGCGAAAAAAACTGACTTCAGATCAGTGTCTAGGATACACTTCATCCTACTCCCGATATATATATTGTTTACTGTTAGGCAACATCTTTAGGATGGGGAACAGACAGGTTTTCCCTGGTTTTGGCAAACAGACAAACGATTTTATGTCCTGAAGGCATACTGGAGCGCTTATCCTCCTTCACTGACTGCAGAGGAGATGGACATTATCCCCAGATAGATCTTTTTGGTAAACATGGACAGCGGTATTATTTTTTCCTGAAAGTGTTTCTCCTCAGCAATTTAGGAGCACCAGAAAAAAATGATTTTATAGAACTGCAAATGACGGTCCCGTCATTCTTAATTGTCATCAGTTTTTACATTGATGAAGTAGAACGCATCACTAGAGTGTATTGGCAGGTGTAACAGCAAACAAAGTAATTATAGGTAATTTGTTTTGGACAAACAAATTTGGTACAAAACATTTATTGTATTTGAAAGTGCAACTACAACCAATCCATTACGGCTTTCAGATAGGTATGTAATAATATGTACGTTGTATTAAGGCAACATGCTGACTATGAACTGATACTTGGCTAATGAAATAAATGTTCAGTCTACACACAATATATCAATTTATTTTATAAAATCTAGCTAATAAATCAACTTGCTTACCTTCTGCATTTGCGTGCTCAACCTTGACATGTCCAATGAGAATGTTTGCTGGATGTCCCCCACAAAAAACAAACAAAAAAAAAGAGTTTAGCTGCAGTTTCTTCCAGGATAGTGTCCGCGATGGTGCCATTGTTTGCACAGGACACAGTTTCCATAAACTGGGTTGATTTGTAATCCATTAATTCTCTGGGTGCGTAACATTGGTCTGAATTTGATAAAAGCCCTCTTTGGCAATGCAGTAAGTGGGGTTACATTTGTGTTCCAACAGTAAGGTTAACGAAGTAGACGGAAGTCAGCGAGTAAAGTCGAGGGAGGTGCATCTGCAACAGACAAGTCAGACACCATAATGGTTTTCCAACCGCAAGGCTCAGAACATGGCAGTGTCAACATCACTATTGTTTCTAGAAGTTAAATGTTAAACATTACTGACACCGTATGTACAATTTAAAAGCAGCTAAAGAAGTCTCAAATCACTAATTTGTATTCCCTGTAGCTTTAGAATCGCGACAGTCAGTTCCTGTTAGTCACATTCCCAAACTAAATTGGTTGACAAATATTGCCTCCCACAATGCAGATGGCTCCATGTTGCTGAAAAGCAACTGCAGCGACTTGAAGGAGACTAACTGCATGATCTTTCATCACATGGTTTTTGTGAAGTTCACACAAGTCGACATGTAGGCGCAAGTCTGAAGATTTTTATCCATAATGTAACACTTTGAAAGGCAGTTACGACCATGGTTGTCAACGTCAGAGAAATCGAGACATCCCACGCGCTGGTTCAATTGAAATTAACTAAGTAGACCAGACCCAGCTGCTATCACATTGGGGTCTATGGGAGAGCCACCCCATTAAGCAGACAGGAACCCTAATGGTAAACAGCCTGCGTGAACGCATTGCTTCGGCCACCGCCTTTCAAAGAGTGTTGCATTATGGGGACGTAATGTAGCTGCGTGAAGACACCAATTATCTTAGTATGATCTCAAATGTTGAAAACCAACACTACCCACCTAAAATTGCCCATAGTTTGTAAATAATGCTGGATAATACGAGGCCTCTGGTTTAATGTTCTGCTTTGGGCAAGAGTTTGTATATTACTCGAACATATTGCTGGTGGATGTGTTACGCTCATCCAATTGCTGGTGTTAATTTTAGTCTACTGTAGGGTGAAAGTCAGTTCCTTATGATATGTTGTCCACACAACAGATTAGACCAGTCCGGAAAGACCAGTATGGCATTGTAATTGTGAATTACCAGACAGCATGATAGAAAGTTGATTTGGTTTATTAAACGTTTGAATGGTTAGTTGGACTGCTTGTTCTCCAGCAGTACTTGACCTGAAATCTGGTAGTTCAGGGCCCTCCAGCTGAGAACGTTTCCAGGGGTGAAATTTGTCTGGTTAGTGTACCTCTGGATGTCATAGGGAGACTGCAGGTTGTCCCACATGTGGACATCAGTCAGCATGCCAACGAACGACTGCTGCCTGGCAAAAAACCTGCCAAACTTAAACAGCTCCTGAAACAGGAAACATTTGTTCAGTAATCGAATGCTCACTTGTTCTGTTCAGTGTTACATGCTTTATTTCACTAGAGCACTACTGTATGTGGCCGAAAGTAACACTGTATGGGAAATAGGGTTTAATTTAAAACAGCCATGGTTTTGTAATAATCCTACCTGTCCAAGGATGATGGTTTTTCCTTTGATGGCTTCAGATTGGAGGAATTTCCTGGTGCTGGGTTTGCCATCCAGCCACAGCTGTCCAAGGCCTGTCTCAGAGGCCCAGGTGGCACAGATAGAGTGCCAGGTGTTGAGGGTGTAGTCCTGGCCATCAAAGATTGCTACGCCGTGCTTGGAACGTTGTTCAAGTTCGCCTGCCGCCGTCCTCTTGAAGAGGACAAAAGCGTCACCTTTAGTAGGTGTGGCAAGAGAGAACAGGATGTGGTTCCTTCTGAGGTCCGTGAAGAACCTGGAGAGACAGGGAGAAACTGTTAAAGGTTCATGGATAAACAATTAGCAAAAAGTTCACATACCATCCATTTGTTTTAATGAGTTAAACATTAGTCAATAAAAATAAGAACTTCAGTTCAGTGTGTGAGATGTCAGTGTTTACCGGAGGCAAACGGTGATGGCAGTGAACGTCTCTCGAGAGGTCATTAGGCTCACCTGAGCAGTGTTGGTCTCTTTTGGAAAGGTAAACATCTTACCTGAGAGGTCTGCAGACAGAACGTAGTGAAAAAGTTACCTGATCAAAACTGCTTTATTAATTTCACCTTTAGTCCATGTAGTCTTAAATATTTACATTTCAACCCACTTAGAAAAACGGGTACAAAGCTCACTCTAGCAAGGGTTTAAATACTGACCAAACAAAATCCCCAACATGACAAAATAAGTTGGTTATTTACTTTCATTACCGTTAACACAGTGACTATTTTACCTTGAAGTACAGCACAGCATGTTGTAATCACCACAAGTACTAGTAGGAATTTCTCCATTGGGTAAGGACACATTTTTTTTCTCTTAATCAATTAACTGTTTCTATAGCAGTGTCATGCACTGCAAAATAGAGAGAAATAATGTTAGTTTGGTCAGATATAAGTAGTGGTGGCAGTGGTAATGAAGGAGAGTGAGGACAGGTGTGGCGGCTGATTGGCAATGAGTAGCAGCTGGTGCACGTTGAGTTAATAGAGGAGCTGCGTTCAAGGCAGCTAGTTGAAAGAGTTACATTCAAGTCTGGTCCATAGAGTTAGTTAGAGGACCCATCTTTGTATATTTCAGTATGGCGTCTATGAGAACAAGGGAAGTGCCATTGAGGCCATCTCCATTTTAAAGTAGTCAATTTTCTTCTGCTTTTGTATTTGAAAAAGCATAAAGCTAATATTGGTGGTGGAAGCCCCCAATGGCAATGTCCATACAAAAACAGGTTTTATCCATGATGAGTCCTCTAAGTTCATTATTAACTCCATCAATTACCTTTTTTTTGTCGCATGGCTTGCCCTGTATGCTATTAATCTTCTACTTACCATAAAACCGGTGCATATCTAGGATGAGTTTACCCTTCCCAAATCCTAACTTTAAACACTAGGGCGAAAAATGCTAAACTGGCTTCAGTGTCTAGGATACACTTCATCCTGCTCTTGGGGATATATTGTTTCCTGTTAGGCAACATCTCTGTAGATGGATAACAGACACAGGTTCTCCCTGGATGAAGTGAATGGCATACTGTGTCTGCATCCCAAATGGGACCCTATTCCATTATTAGTGCACTACTTTTGACCCCGGCCAATTGGGTGTATGGGAGGGGGGAGTGTTCAGAGATAAAATACTTTAGTTATTATTAGGAGTGAAACTAGGGTATTTGGTGCAGTGAAAGTAGTGCACTATATAGGTATTGGGTGTCATGTCTCTGATCCTGTTTCACTGACTGCAGAGGAACTGGACAGCTATCCTCGGATGAGCTTTTCTGTTTCCTGAGAGTTGCCGTATCCAAATACAGATACTAGCGTACTACATACTTAAATTGCATACTATGTACTCATCGTGGCATACTATTTAGCAAGTACCGTTTAGTAAAAAGCATGCAGTATGCTACAACCGCAACACAGTTGTTTGGCTACTTGAAGAGAACTAGGGCCTATAAATCACAGCCCACCTCTTCAAATACATTGTGGAAAAGTGTGCATCGAATTCTACTAGATGAAGAGCCGAAAGGAGTATAACATCCTGGCATTTAAACCATACTTGACACTATAAAACATACGTTGTTGATTTTTTTATTAGTATCACGCACATAAACAAACACACACAAACACCATCTTGGTTGTCCATCGAAGACGATGATGACGATGCTCCCCTTGGGGATGGGTGGGTTAGATCTTTTGGAGCTCGTGCCACTTCATCTGGCTTGTGGAGGCCGATGAGAGAGCAACACTGGTGCAGCTGTGTTGGCCGTCGAATTGCATTATCCCGGCTGCGTATTGGTGTCTCTGGGTGTGTCTCTTTCATCTCCTTTGTAAGATAAAGTCTTCCAGGTGCTGAACGCCTCTGGTACAGGTGTACTGACCAGTGCTAGGGTTTCCAGGCTGGAGGGATTTATGTCGCAGCGCTTCAGCAGGTCCTCCAGTGGAGCATTTGGCTGTGTTGAGTTGGCGGTAGAGAACTCAGCGGGGGAGGTGGTGATCAGGCATGTGGATCACGTGGCCGAGCCAGTAAAGGTGTCATTTAACCATGCTTGCCTCAATGCAGGACTACTTGGTGTTGGCGAGGATCTCGATGTTGGGTACTCTGTCCTCCCAGGTTAGCCCTGGATTCTAAATAGAGTGTGGATTTTGTTGCCAACGGAGCACATAGAATGGAGGTAGATGAAATGGGGTACCACTTTGAGGGGAACACTGGGGGATGCAGATGAGAGTTGAGCAATTATTTATGTCTTCTGGGTATTGACTTGGAGGCCGACAGAGAGGTAGGAGAAGACCATAGGTGTGTTCAACAAGGATTTGGTTTGCGAACGCTCGCAGCGAACTATGTTTGTTTTCAACAGAATTTGTTGAACGTTTTTAACGTTCCATTTCTGTTAGTCTTGGCAAGCTGAAATGGATGTGGCAAGAAGAGCAGCTGTGCTTGCTGCAGCTGTAACAATTGTGAAAGATTTTTTCGATTTTGTTCTCAATCCTATTGAAGCACTATTTCCCCTACTAGCAGTTGCTATTTATGGGATTGAAGATGAGTCCGGTAGAATACTGAATTATGTGGAGGAGGTGATCCCGACATACAGTGACCACTCCTTTCGGTCTCACTTTCGGATTGGTCAGGAGACCTTCCAGATAATTTGCAATACATTCCGATATTATATTTTGTATCAGATGTATTATTTATGATATGTGCGTACTCCTCTTAAATAATACAAACAAGCCCAGCCTCCATGATCTAGCTAGCTAGCCAACCACAGCTTTGCAGTGTCCATTTGCGTTGTTTGGTCAGTAGAATTGCCTTTTATGCTACTGAATTAAATGAAGGGAAAAAAATGTATATTTCCATATCGAAACATAGGCCAATACATGATGTTTCACTGTCCAGATGTAAAAAGTTTTACCAATCATTAATTAATTTAGTAACACCATCCTCATATGTTATATCCTACTATTAAAGATACTCTGCACTGTAAACCTTTGTAAGCTGCCTATCAATAGGCTACTGTCTCCATCTACTGGCAGATTTTGCATTGCAATTGTGCAGTAATCAACAACACCAATGAATAACAGATTACTCAAGATTGTTGAGTTTTCTCAGCTGAAAGACAGATCTATCAGATTCTTATTTTGCTTTGTTCCAGATTCTGTATGAGGACCTGGCTCCTCTAGTGTCTCATAGAGGTGGACCCATTGAAAATAGGGTGTTGGCCTCCCTGTGGCTGATGGCCAACCAGGAATGTTTCAGGGGAGTGGTGGACCAGTTCAACCTCAGCAAAGGAACATTGCATCACCACTTCATTCAAGTGGTCACGGGCCTCACCCAGCTGGTGCCTGAATATGTGAAGTGGCCTTCTGTAGAGCAGCTGCCAGTGGTAGAGGCCACGTTCGAGAGAAAGACGAGGTTCCCTAGGGTGATTGGGTGTATAGATGGCACCCACATTACCATCAGGGGACCCTCTAACAACAGGGATGCCTACAGAAACAGAAAGAGCCATACCAGCTTCCAACTCCAGGCAGTGTGCAACAGCCAGCTCATGTTTACAAACATCTACACAGCGAATGCTGGTTCTGTGCACAATGCCAGAGTGTACAGGACCAGCGACATCAAGGCCCACCTGGAGACCAACACAATACCATCTGCTCGGGGATTTAATTGTCCCATTCAGAAACAACGGCCACCCTGAAGATGAACAAAAGCATTGCAACCAGGTCCACAGTTCAACACGCGGACACATTGATAGGGCGTTTGGGATACTCAAGTGGAGGAGACTGCTACACTTGGACATGTGCCTTCTAAACAAAGTACCATGTGATTGCCAGTGCATGTGTTCTCACAACATGGTCCTGATCCATGCAGAGATAACGGAGGAAGTACCAGTGGAGGCCCCCCATTGACCCCGTCCCTGACCATGCCCCAGACCCCCAAAGGGCAGCTGTTCGACAGGCAGCAATACTGAAGAGGGACAACCTGATGAGGCTGCGCTAAGCTACAACACACATCTACAATCACACACACATATATACCCAACCACACACATTCACCCACCCATCACTGACGTCCACCTACCAAAAACAGTATAGTACATAACCACATTTAATCAATAAATTATTATTGGAATATATTAGAAACATATTTGCATTTGTGTTATTTAAGTTTCTATTTGAATAAAACATGTTCCAAAACAATTTCAGTTAAACATACAGTCAAGGAAAATCTCAGGAGAATTCATTATTAGTGTACAATTAAACAATAAATAAATAAATAGATTTAGGCTACTGTTCTTTGAAATTCCGGAGTGCAGCTGTAAACTGTTTAAGAATATTGTTCCTCTCACTCTGTGCTTGAAGTGTATGTTTCTGAAGTGCGATGATATTGTCCAGTTTTGCCTCAGGCATCTCCTTTGGTCTTCTTTTTGGGTTGAGTGCGGGGAGTGGTGTTGGCATGAGGGTTATAAGGTGTTGTAGTAGAGGGAGAGGGTGAGAGGGTATCAGTGTTACTGTAGCGTGCTGTGTGTAGGGTGTCTGCGGAGGTGCTGGGTTGAGTGACAGTGTAATTAGTATTGTGTGCTTTATGTTGTGTTTATGTAGTGATGTTGGTGTGGGATGCAGTGTGGGAAAAAATAACATAATGACTGCGGGGGTCACCGCAGGATCACCAGTGAGGACCTTCTCCATGATGGAGTAGAACTCCCACTTCCTTCTCCCCTGCCCCGTCTTCTGATGACCATCAAGGATGGCCTTGTACCTGTGTGACACACAATTTAGCATCATGAATTAACATTAACAATAGTTACATGACACTAAGCAGCTGCTGCTCTCTTTCTTTCCGTGTGTGTGTAAGTAACTGAAATAGTGAGAGAACAAGTGAGCAATATAAAAGAAAGAGGACAAAGGAAAGAAAGAGGAGAAAGTCAAAGAGAGGTTGATACATAGCAACACACACCTGTGCTTCAGACTCCTCCACTTCGCATTGCATGTCTCCCAGGTCACAGTATAACTTTTCTCTTGCAGCATTCAAGCTACAATTTCCCAGGCCTCTCTCTTCTTGATCACAGGGCTCTCAAATTTGTCTTTAGAATTTCTCCATCTATCGATCAGCAGCATTACATATGAGTAGGTCCATTTAAATCCTGATATACAACAAAATAAACGACATTAGATAACAGTTTGCCTATCTAGGTTAGCTAACATTAGCCAGCTAAGCTAGCTAGCTAGCTAGTGAGACGTGGCTGCTTAAGTTTCTAGTTAGCTAACATAGCTAGCTAGTTTCTGTGCTAAATATGAAAAAAGTAAATTGAGCAATACAATAAAATATAATAACTAACAACATTCAATATTTGCTAGTGTTTAATTACAAGTTAATTGACAAATAGTGCCTTTACTCACCCATAGCGCTTCCGCTGTTTTCAAGATGTTCATTCGCATTACAGTTGAGTCTCTTATTTAGGGCCTTACTTGGATGGCGTGGACGGATCTCAATGCGGAGCTTGGATTTGATCATACAGTGATCAGTCCAGCATTCCGCCCCACGCATGGCTCGGGTCACTAGCACCTCTTTTTGGTCGCACTAACGGACGATGATGTAATCTAGGTGGTGCCAGTGTTTGGAGCAAGGGTGTTGCCAAGTGGTCTTGTATTTGTCCTTCAACTGGAACATGGTGTTGGTGATCACCAGGTGGTTTTCGGAGCATAGGGAGAGTAGCCTCAGCCCGTTGCTGTTCATCTTACCCACCCCATGCCGGCCTAGTTCGTGATTTCTTGTTTCTTGTTTTTGATTATTATTTGTGTACTTATTTGACATTTTTGCTGCACTGTTAGGACCTAGTAACAGAAGCATTTCGCTGCACCCGCTAACATCTTCTAAACTGTGTACGCGACCAATAAACTTTGATT
The DNA here is from genome assembly GCF_020615455.1 of Coregonus clupeaformis. Lineage (NCBI taxonomy): Eukaryota > Metazoa > Chordata > Actinopteri > Salmoniformes > Salmonidae > Coregonus > Coregonus clupeaformis. Next base: position 1,120,010 of record NC_059219.1, read on the forward strand.
GGATTTGATTTAGTCCCAGATCTGGTGTTCGGAACCCACCCTGGCATTGAAGTCTCCCATGAGGAGTAGTTGTCTGTGTGTGGTGTGTTTTGAATGGCAGTGTCGAGAGCTTTATAGAGGGCCTTCTTTGCTTCATTGTCTGCGTCCAGTGCAACAGGGGATTCAGTGATGCGCTGGAGGAGTGAGGTTTTTCACAGCGAACATCTTCCAGAATACCCTTCAAGAAGAAAGTATAGCACTCACCAACCTCTGTGAGAGTCTTATCCATGTGAGCAGTTTTCACTGAGCGCTGCAATGTCGATGTTGTACTTCCTGAGCTCAGATTCAGATTCAGAGATTCAGTGTTTAATAGTCACATGTACAGGGTTGCAGGTGTGATTGCAGAGTACAGTGAAAATCTTAGGCTTCAAGCTCCAACATGCAGGATTAAGTGAAATAAAATAACGAAAATAGTAATAAAAAACAACAATAGAAATAGAAAAAGCACAACATACATAATAACAACTGTGGCAGTGAGGAATAAATAAATGTCCATTGTGGTGGAAGCAAAGTAAAGACTGTTGAGGGGGTGGGGTGGAATGACCATAGGGGGAGCAGCAGCATGACCATTGAGTGAAATAAAAACAAGAAACATTTTAATAAAACAATTTTTTAAAAGTAATAATCTGCAACAGTGATGAATGTCATTGGGGTGGGGGCAGAGTAAAATGTATGTTGGGGGGGGGGGGATGTCCATGGGGAGGAGTAGCGGGGGATGCCCATAGGGGGAGTATCAGGGGGGAGGAGGGGAGCAGATAGCTGACTAGTTGTGTTTATTCAGCAGCCTGATTGTCTGAGGGTAGAAACTATTGGCCAGTCTTTCAGTTTTTGCCATGATGCTCCTGTACTGCCTGCGTCTGAGTGATTGAAGCGGGGAGAACAGGGCATGGCTTGGGTGGCTGGGGTCCCTGATGATCTTCTTGGCCTTCCTGTGACACCTGGTGTTGTAGGTATCCTGTAGGGCAGGCAGTGTGCACCCAATGGTGTGTTCGGCTGCACGTATCAACCTCTGAAGAGCCTTGTGGTCCGTGGCGGTGAAGTTGCCGTGCCAGGCTGTGATGACAGTATGCTCTCGATGGTACTCCTACGGTCGTTGTGTTCATGGGCCATGAGGGCTGGCCTTCTGTTCGTATGGGGGAGGGGGTGGAGCAAAAAGCCTGCGCAGGGAGTGCAGTCCCTACACGTACCATCTTCACTCCAGCCAGACAGACTCCGGTGGCCTGAGGTACTCACAATTACTTTCGTCTGGCCAGTGCTGCAGGGGATTGCCGAGATTTAGTTTGTCTGTGGAATGAATTCACATCAAGCCAAATACTGCCACAGAACATGAATAACTGCAGTTTAATCGATTAAATAGGCAGAAAACACAGTTTAGGATTTGATAAGAAAATGATGAGGGATGAATGTTCTCTAAACTTTGTGTGTAGTATTTGAATCCTCAGTGGTGTTTCTGTATCAACATCTGGGAATAAAAGGTGAGTATTGGGATATGACCTGTGGTTGTTGTTTTTCTACTGTTAAACCTTTGTCGTATATGATGAATGGTGGCAATTATTGCTGTCAACAAAAGGAGTCGGCTCATACTGAACATTGATCATAAGGTTTATTCAGACCACAAGCTTCAGCATGAGTTTACAGACACGCGTGGTCCGGAGAGCAGTGTCGTCCAATTCTAATGTCTGCTCTGTCCTATCTTCTTCGTGTACCCCTATTTATAACCAATGCAACAAGATGGGCTCCCTCTGCTGGCCAGTTTACAATACACTTCCTGTCTATTATATGTTACCTTATACTAAATATTGCCTTTTGATACTAACATAACCAACATTCCATTTCGTCATGAAAAACATTTAACAAAGGCATAATCTTCAGATACGATATTCCCCCCTTTCGAGACGAAATAAACGCCTCGAAAACAAACAGAATAAGATTATGACTATTAACCATTTATCTCCTTGAGTATCTTTAACATTAAACCAAACACATTCTCCTCTAGAGTGTAAATACCTTCCTATGAAATACCTGTTTATGAAGTGTGAATACATTACTATGACATATGAAGAAATCTCTATGGAGTGTAAATACATTACTATGACATATGAAGAAATCTCTATGGAGTGTAAATACATTACTATGACATATGAAGAAATCTCTATGGAGTGTAAGAGCGAAAAACTGTCCAGCAGCCATCCATCCATATCAATCAAGACAGTAAAATTCTCTCACGGTCCCTCTGCCCCAGGCAACCACCGTCGGTACTCCAGATAACCTCATTAACCATGTAAATGCATTTGAAACTATGATGTAATTAAATACACATGTAAGCCCTGCAAACAAAATCCTATCCATAAACATTCATTGTACGGCTGGTCAACCCATAGGACCGTACAATGAATCTCTCCCTTCCTAGACCTTCTCTGTCCCTAAACATTCACCGAAATAAACAAAAGCATCTAAGATCCTCATCTGCATTCAATAACATCAAACATCATTCTACTAAAATCAATACCTAAGAATATGACACAATTATGTATTACACATCAAATATGTCTATATTTCATTGCCAACACTGGAATGTAGTCCACTACACTTCATCTCCCTGTAGTGTCCTCTTCCAATGGACTTGTTGATGATGGAATCAGCCACACCCTCCTTGTTTCATCTCCTCCAGTCATATTCTCCCTTCATATTGTCTTTGTTTGAGTATTCCAATCTCCACATGTTCTCCCAAATGCTTCTGGAATGACAAGAAAATAAACGACCAAACAGTATCTTTTGCAAAACAACATTTTCAAATTAAACCTCAACATCAATTTAAGAATATAAAAATGACCTATAAATGATGTATGAATCACATTAACCTATCCCCCCTTGATTCATAAATCATACCAACATCACCCTACTATTGAAAAAAAAAATAATCAACTCATAAAAAAATGATATTTATCCATCAGTAGTCCATCCATCTTTATCCAGATCAGAAACAGTCAACACCGGCATCTGAGTGTTGTCTCCAGGAATCACTCTCCAACCTATCTCAATATCATAGCTTTCTCAAAGGTCAGTAACAAATTACAAACATCACACAGTGTTATCAAAGCTGAAACTAAAATCTGACCCATCACTGCCCCTACTGGCCTAATTGATCTTGCATCCTCTCAGATCTCCCAAACACATCCCTTATAATGCATCTATAACCCCAGTGATATTATCTGAACTATCTGGACTCAAAGTATAACTAATATTTATCAATATTATCTTCCCAAATGTTACACCATACCATGAATGAAGTCCCCCTTCTCCCTTAGACTTACCCTTCAATGATAGGCTTGAAGACTATGACATGTAGCCATGTCTCTTTTCACCCCATTTTCAACCCTAGCTTCAGATTTCTGTGTTGGTACCACTCCTCTTTTAATGGTAAAAACCTCATATGGAAGCTTAAACGTTGACCTGTAACAACATCCTATCCCCCATAGGGTAAGAATATACTCTATCATCACAAACCCACCAAATATCTCTAAAATTCCCATAGTCACATTGTCAGTCAAAAGCTAATCTTTTAACCATCAAAGTCCTGCTCTTCTTACTACCTGATATATAAAAAGTAACCTATTATTTGTCATTACTACCCTTACGGTCATACTTATCCACGGTTATCCTATACTCATCACACTCTGATATTCCCATAAACATACCCCTTACCTCATATGTTTTATTAGAACAACAACAACTTTTATCTTCACTGGTTCACCTGAATACTTCAGGTTTCCACTGTTACCTGACTTTACTTTCCATCTAACAATTCCCATAGGGTAATCCATTTACCCAAGAACACCTAAACCCTAGGCTTAAACCACTGTTCTGACAATGACATTATTTTATCGGTCAATGACTGTTGCCGATACCACAGTCATGACAAAGCATAACCCTGACCCACACCTGCCAGAGGCCGCGCGACCGTCTAACACGTCTTGGGCTGGCATCCCCAACAGACATCAACCCTCAAGATTCCTCACTGATTCTTACCGAATGAGTTAATCTATCTCTAATTTTCACAACAGAGGAACGAGCAGCACTGATCAGATGCCCCCTCTGTCATCAAAATCAAAAGACCCCATCCTGCAGCTTCCATGATGAATCTCTCTTCTCCATTTCAGATTAATCTATATTGCTCTCTACTACTATCTGCTCTACTTTTTAACCCTATTCGTAGTAACCTAAACCCCTGAGTCTCTCTTGCTGCCTCCTTTAATTTCAGAAAAGTTGTTGTCATCCTTCCTACATTTGCTATTACCATCATATCATTAATCCCTTCCCAAAGTTACCATTAACGTTGTTGATTTAGTTGATGAATTAAAACCCTTAATTCCCTCTAGTGGGAAACTACCAACATCCTATTCGATTATTCCCTGTTGGAGTGACTACTGTAATAAACTTATCCTTAACTCCCTCTGTGACTGTGGAAAGTTTTACAGACTTCAAATCTTCCATTATAAGCATCACCTTACAAATTACATAGCCCTTTAACCAATAATTCTTAACCGGAACAAATTTCTATGCTTTCACTAGATAAGTACACATATTCTCCCTGATCTTTATCTGTAACCTTACGCAAAATAAGTGAACAGTCACTCCTAACCCTCTTCTAAACTATACCTCCTTTTACTCCTGGTCCTAATAACAACACTTATTCTCCATAATTATCTCTCCATATGAGAGAAACGTCCCCATCCTAAACCCTAATAAGTGTTTTCCCCCTAAAATTGGTGCTGTATTGGTTCCCTTATAATCAAATGCGATATATTTATGACTTTAATACCTATCAATGTTGAAAGAGTTAAATTGCTTCTCTCTGTTGTTCTAATAGACTGAAGTGTTAATGTCCTTATTTACTCCTAGTTTCCCCCCAGTTTTCCCCTAAAACTTTGAACTCTTTCCTTGTACTTCCATCCATCACCACTAGTGTCACTTTTTCCCCAAATCTCAGTCCTATCTCTAAATCCCTGACTTTCAAACTTTTGATTACACAAAGTACACCTATAATGACCTTGATCTCCCTGCTGGAAACTGTAAATATAGATACTCAATCACCCTCAAATCATTCAGCAACACATACTTTCTCAATGCATCTGCTCCTAATCGATTTAAACTCCTACCATATCTTCCCACTAAACTTTAAAATGTCCTTCCTCACTGTTCTCTCTCTGTCTTACTACTAACTTTGAAACTTAGCTTACTGTCTCAGAGTTCCTTCACCCCTAGTTCTCCTAACTTATTTTAATCTAATCTTTTCTCTCATAACATTTAAAACCTTTTCCCCTGATTTATTGACAAAATCTCTTACCACCAAATTTTTAGAATATGTGATTGGGAAAGTTCCCCACCTGCTTCTGACTCATTACACACAGACTTGGCAAAACGACTAACCCCCTTTTAGCCTAGCCTAGCCTGAAATCCCTTAATGTAAGAATGTAACCCAGAATAATAATCACCCCTTTTAACTTTTCAGACAGATTGTCTTAGACAGTCTAGTGTACATCTTATTGTACAATTCAATTCTCTTCCCAACACTGCAATAACAGTATCTTCTAATATTAGTATGTCTATTTTGATTAACTGTTTTACTACCTCAAATCCCTATCCTAATTCGTTATCAATTAGTGATATGTTTAACCTCTTTAGGCCTAAACCCAGATAAGTTTTCCCCTATTCACTATCACTTCTAATGGTCAGTTGTTTTTACTTCAATTGTTGGCTATTTTCTCTTCTTCTCTAATCGATGCTCTCAGCTGATACCCCCCTTCCGGATATTCTAGACACTAACAGGTGATCTTGAATTGCCCCTGTATCTTCCTTAAAAAGGTTCTCTGTTCTTCCTCCTAACTTGTTGCATGAACAGGTAAAGTACCCAATCTGTCCATAATTATACCAGTCTTCTGAAAGTTGCTGAAAGTGTAGCTGAAATATTCCTCCTTCTTCTTTGTTCTTCTCCCTCTCCAATTCTGTGTCTGTCCAGAAACTGGCGGTCGATATGGAGCATCTGGTCCCCCCTTGGCTGGTATAATTGCCTTTGATATTGTTCCGTTGAAGCTGTAACAGTGATTGTTGATTTGGTTCACCCTGATTCTTCATCACACAAGCTTCTCTTCTCCACCAGTTGTATGATTGACTTCTCAGAGTTTCTTCGTCCTGTTCTTTGTTGTTGACATATCAGGATTCTTCAAAAGCTTATATTTCAAGTTCTGTCCTCGAAATATCGTCTTCCATCATCTTCTTACTTTTCTTCAGCATCTTTGCCTCAATGTATTCTTCTTCTCCTCCAATTCTTGGGATTAAAAAATGTTCTCCGCAGGTTTTCTCCTTGTCTCTTCTGTATCTTCAGCGTCTCGAGCTGTTCCTCTAGCTCCCTTACCTCTCCCAAAGTCGTCTCTTCCTCCAGGCCTGATACGCCTCGGTCTATATCTCCTATTTCTTCTCTGCCAGTCATTGTAGGATAAAATCCTCTTGAACATACAACACCTTTCATCTCCAAATCTTCATCACTTTCTTCATCAGAACTCGAATCTCTTGTCTCCTTCTTCGTTCAACTTTCATCAGAGATCAAGTCTCCAGTATCCTTCTTTCCTCTCTTGCCACTTCCTTCTGATCACAGAGTCACCTCCACCCATGGCCTCTCATCAATCACTCTCCTCTTCATCCTCCTCATCTCCTTAAGTTCCCAGACATCCCGGTTTTCCTTCCGTCTTCTGAATTCATCTTCATCGTTGTTTCTGCTCGTATTCGTCTTCATCTCTGATGCCATAATCACCCTGCTGGATGATGTCTTTCTGCTGAATCCGTATGTGAGAAAGGTGTACTAACTTCTGCCATTAGTCTCTCCTAACACTACTCTAACCCTACTTTGATTACTTTGATTAAAAAATGACTATTTTAATCAATTTTCCCCTATATCAAGCCCCTTTTAAATTCCTTTATTGTGAACTATCCTATTTTAGACTATATAAGTTATATAGGCTTCCCCCTGTAATTCTTAATATAACCTAAACAAATCCATTAACCATCCTGAATAATTAAACCCAATTTTATTCCTATGTCACCAATTTATCCATTAGTGTTGAGTATATTACCACAACCCATCAAATGCAAGTAAATGCAAGTTAGTCATCTTCAGACTAAAATACCCATAAACAAAGCCTTCTAACCTTACAACCCTTCAATACTCCAATTCCCATAACCCCCTTGCTCTATTAGCTCTAATTATCATAAATTTACAGAAGACTCCTCAATCCATCCTGGATTCCCAACACATCTGTAATTAAACCCCAGTGATGCACATAGCCTCCAAAATGCAATTTTTAATGAAATAGTATTTGCCAAGTCTATGTAAAATCGTCCTAACATCACATATCCTGTTAGGGAAAGATTTTGTAACCATAATCAGTACCAAAACCTTTTTGACTTGATCCTCTGCCACGTGACGTGATCACTTCCTGTATCTCCTCGCTCCCCCTCTCTCCTGTCTCTCATGACAAGGGACAAAGACACAAGAACAGCTTTTAGTAGTTCATGCCATCACTGAGTATTTCCAACCATTCAAAATTCATTCGTTCTACATTATTCACTCTAAGACTAAACTCAGGACTAATTATAGATCGCCCAAAAACATTTTGCTTTTAATCCGTCATTTAATTATTTAATTCAATCTATTATAATCCATTATCCTATATTTAATTTATAAATTCAATAGGCTACAAAACAAGTTTCATCTTTAACCAATCGCAGTTTAAACTAGAATCATCGTGTTAAAATCTCTTTATGCGTATTTGTTCCGTCGTCTGTGTTCCTCTGTCTCCCCTGCAGTTTAACCAATGTGTTGTTTTACAGAATTCCACGCATGCGCAAATATCATTTTAAAATTAAACGCATCCCCATACATTTACTACATAGATCGCTCCAAACCATTTCATTGTCACGATCGTCTGAAGGAGGAGACCAATGCGCAGCGCTAGTGCAGTGAACATGATGACTTTATTAACTTAAAGCAACCACGAAGAAAACAACAAATGACGATCCGTGAAGTTCTATACTGAATACTACTAACAGCAACAAAGAAACAATAACCCACAACACAAAGTGAACTCACACAGTATAAATATGGCCCAATCAGAGATAACGAGCCGACAGCTGACACTCGTTACCTCCGATTGGGAGTCATACGACTAATCAAGAACAATTAACCAAACATAGAAAATGCACAACCAGAAATCCCCAACATAGAAATACACCCAAACAATAAAACTAAACAACCCTGGCTCAAATATCAAGGTCCGTGGAGCCAGAGTGTCACATTACCCCCCCCTAAAGGTGCGACCTCCGGGCGCACCAGCATACAGTCTCGGGAGGGTCTGGGTGGGCGTCTGTCCCTGGTGGCGGCTCTGGCCCAGGTCGTGGTCCCCACCCCACCTTAGTCACTATCCGCTTCCGTATTCCCTTCCTCATGACCACCCCCCAACTAAACCCCACTGGATTAAGGGGCGGCACCGGACTACGGGGCAGTACCGAACTAGATGGCGGATCCTGGCTGGCTGGCTCTGGCGGATCCTGGCGGGACGGCTCTGGCGGATCCTGGCGGGACGGCTCTGGCGGATCCTGGCGGGACGGCTCTGGCGGATCCAGGCTGGACGGCTCTGGCGGATCCTGGCTGGACGGCTCTGGCGGATCCTGGCTGGACGGCTCTGGCGGATCCTGGCTGGACGGCTCTGGCGGATCCTGGCTGGACGGCTCTGGCGGATCCTTGCTGGACGGCTCTGGCGGATCCTGGCTGGACGGCTCTGGCGGATCCTGGCTAGACGGTTCTGGCGGATCCTGGCTGGACAGCTCTGGCGGATCCTGGCTGGACGGCTCTGGCGGATCCTGGCAGGACGGCTCTGGCGGATCCTGGCTGGCTGACGGATCTGGCGGATCCTGGCGGGCTGACGGATCTGGCTGCTCGTGGCTGGCTGACGGATCTGGCTGCTCGCGGCTGGCTGACGGATCTGGCTGCTCATGGCTGGCTGACGGGTCTGGCTGCTCATGGCTGGCTGACGGATCTGGTTGCTCGTGGCTGGCTGACGGATCTGGCTGCTCGCGGCTGGCTGACGGATCTGGCTGCTCATGGCTGGCTGACGGATCTGGCTGCTCATGGCTGGCTGACGGATCTGGCTGCTCATAGCTGGCTGACGGATCTGGCTGCTCATGGCTGGCTGACGGGTCTGGCTGCTCCTGGCTGGCGGAAGGCTCTGGCTGATCCGGTCCCGACGGAAGGCTCTGGCTGCTCCTGTCTGGCGGAAGGCTCTGGCTGCTCCTGTCTGGCGGAAGGCTCTGGCTGCTCCTGTCTGGCGGAAGGCTCTGGCTGATCCTGTCTGGCGGAAGGCTCTGGCTGATCCTGTCTGGCGGAAGGCTCTGGCTGATCCTGTCTGGCGGAGAGCTCTAGCGGCTCCGGTCTGGCGGACGGCTCTGAAGGCTCATGGCAGACGGGCGGCTTTGCAGGCTCAGTACAGACGGGCAGTTCAGACGGGCGTTGGGCAGACGGACAGTTCAGACGGCGTAAGGGCAGACGGGCAGTTCAGACGGCGTTGGGCAGACGGGCAGTTCAGACGGCGTTGGGCAGCCGGGCAGTTCAGACGCCGTTGGGCAGACGGGCAGTTCAGACGGGCGTTGGGCAGACGGGCAGTTCAGACGGCGTTGGGCAGACGGGCAGTTCAGGCGCCGTTGGGCAGACGGCCAGTTCAGGCCGGCTGGCGACGCGACATCGTGGACCTGGTGCGTGGAGTAGGAACAGGCCGGACTGCACCGGGAACACCCACCACTGGCCTTAACTGGGGATCAAGAACGGACCGGACCAGACTGGGAACACACTTCAGTCTCTCATGCCGTGCCACAACAACTTCCCTCCCTCTACTCGCCAATGGCTCCCCGTAATCCGATAGCCTTCTCCTTTTCTCCCTGTGGCAGCCTCCTGCTGCCCAGGCGCCAAGCCATGTGCCCCCCAAAAATTTTTTGGGGAGTAACCACGGGCTTCCAGCCTCGACTCCGCGCTTCCTCTTCATACCACCTCCTCTCGGCTGCAGCTGCCTCCAGCTCTTCACGAGGGCGGTGATATTCCCTCCTCAGACCACCTCCTCTCGGCTGCAGCTGCCTCCAGCTCTTCACGAGGGCGATGATGTTCCTCCGGTTGTGCCCAAGGACCCTTTCCAGCCCGAATCTCCTCCCATGTCCAAAAGTCCTTAGGAGGCATCCATAACTCCTGTGTCCAGACCCCTTGCTCCTGGACGCGCTGCTTGGTCCTTTTTGGTGGGTTATTCTGTCACGATCGTCTGAAGGAGGAGACCAATGCGCAGCGTTGCGCAGTGAACATGATGACTTTATTAACTTAAAGCAACCACGAAGAAAACAACAAATGACGATCCGTGAAGTTCTATACTGAATACTACTAACAGCAACAAAGAAACAATAACCCACAACACAAAGTGAACTCACACAGTATAAATATGGCTCCCAATCAGAGATAACGAGCCGACAGCTGACACTCGTTACCTCCGATTGGGAGTCATACGACTAATCAAGAACAATTAACCAAACATAGAAAATGCACAACCAGAAATCCCCAACATAGAAATACACCCAAACAATAAAACTAAACAACCCTGGCTCAAATATCAAGGTCCGTGGAGCCAGAGTGTCACATTCATTTAATTTTAATCGTCTTATTTTAATTAATTATACTCCGTCAACATATATTTGATCTATAAATGTACTACATCTCGCCAAATAGTTTAACGTTCACATAACAGTTACTTTAACGATTTTAAAAGAGTCGTGTTCACCTCTCTTCTCGATAGCTCTTAAACCCCTAAAAGAAACCCCAAACAATCATATGACCTTACGCCACCATTTTGTTCCGTCGACTCAGCACGACCGCATGTCGTAACTCTCGCCCTGTAAAATCACACGCATGCGCACATCCAATCAAAACCACATTTTCACCTCCACGAAACGGATACCAGTCCAGCTGTACCTTTCGCTCCCTCCTAGTCAAACAACATTTAACAGCGCTCACAAAACATACAACCTGACTTACAGACAGTGACAAGTTTAAGAGACTTTAATCCATCGCAATGGAATCTCTAAGGATATCCGTTAGCATGTAGCATGCAACACAATTAGCATTCAACCTTAGCATTTAGCTTAGCCTAAGGTACACCGTGACACTAAACACAATTAGCACTAGCATCCACCTCAGCCACCATGATGTAGCATGATTCACACTTTAGCCTTACAAAAATTAGCCTTTAGCCTTAAGCATTAGCATTAGCATTTAGCCACGATGTACCACGTGGCCCGAACCATACAATCAAGCATTTAACCACGAGGCACCACGTGGCTGAAACAATCCAGCATTAACACCAACCTCCAGCTAACTGCAGCCTACTAGCTATACAAATGAACACCCCGCACCGTGGCCAAATCATCATCATCACAATTATCTCCCCGTCTAACTTTTTGTTGCCTTGAAAGATGAATCTCATATCAAGCGGTTATCCCCAACCAATTTCCCGTCGGCCAGAGGAGGAGTATAACATAAATACAACCATTCACTTCATAATTCCCGCTTAAGGAATCAACCTGACCCAACCTAACTAAGTCCAGGATTTGTAGCCCACTCAATAATAATAATAAGAATTATTACGAGTCGCCCCGTTTCGAGGTCTTTTCCGTATTCACGGTGCCCTAACTATGCAGATATCTTCCAACCTTTATTCTCTACCAATCCATTGTCCTAAACATGCTATTATTCCCGTTACCCATCAACCAAATTTAAAATATTTTCGTTCAGACTCCCAGTTAACAGCCATAACGCCACCCGAAACACGGTCGTAAGGGTACATTCCTCCAGTGTACATAAGCAGTAACAAAACCAACAACTTAGCTGTGTCTAGTCGGGTCATGACTCCAGACCAAAGTCAGCTTGAGTTAGCTTGATGACTCCAAATGCAGCAAAGAAGGATTGCATCATCCCTCCTGGCAAGCTCGCCATTCTGTCGTATATGATGAATGGTGGCAATTATTGCTGTCAACAAAAGGAGTCGGCTCATACTGAACATTGATCATAAGGTTTATTCAGACCACAAGCTTCAGCATGAGTTTACAGACACGCGTGGTCCGGAGAGCAGTGTCGTCCAATTCTAATGTCTGCTCTGTCCTATCTTCTTCGTGTACCCCTATTTATAACCAATGCAACAAGATGGGCTCCCTCTGCTGGCCAGTTTACAATACACTTCCTGTCTATTACAGTGGGGAAAAAAAGTATTTAGTCAGCCACCAATTGTGCAAGTTCTCCCACTTAAAAAGATGAGAGAGGCCTGTAATTTTCATCATAGGTACACGTCAACTATGACAGACAAATTGAGGAAAAAAAATCCAGAAAATTACATTGTAGGATTTTAAATTAATTTATTTGCAAATTATGGTGGAAAATAAGTATTTGGTCACCTACAAACAAGCAAGATTTCTGGCTCTCACAGACCTGTAACTTCTTCTTTAAGAGGCTCCTCTGTCCTCCACTCGTTACCTGTATTAATGGCACCTGTTTGAACTTGATATCAGTATAAAAGACACCTGTCCACAACCTCAAACAGTCACACTCCAAACTCCACTATGGCCAAGACCAAAGAGCTGTCAAAGGACACCAGAAACAAAATTGTAGACCTGCACCAGGCTGGGAAGACTGAATCTGCAATAGGTAAGCAGCTTGGTTTAAAGAAATCAACTGTGGGAGCAATTATTAGGAAATGGAAGACATACAAGACCACTGATAATCTCCCCTCGATCTGGGGCACCACGCAAGATCTCACCCCGTGGGGTCAAAATGATCACAAGAACGGTGAGCAAAAATCCCAGAACCACACGGGGGGACCTAGTGAATGACCTGCAGAGAGCTGGGACCAAAGTAACAAAGCCTACCATCAGTAACACACTACGCCACCAGGGACCCAAATCCTGCAGTGCCAGACGTGTCCCCCTGCTTAAGCCAGTACATGTCCAGGCCCATCTGAAGTTTGCTAGAGTGCATTTGGATGATCCAGAAGAGGATTGGGAGAATGTCATATGGTCAGATGAAACTTTATGGTAAAAACTCAACTCGTCGTGTTTGGAGGACAAAGAATGCTGAGTTGCATCCAAAGAACACCATACCTACTGTGAAGCATGGGGGTGGAAACATCATGCTTTGGGGCTGTTTTTCTGCAAAGGGACCAGGACGACTGATCCGTGTAAAGGAAAGAATGAATGGGGCCATGTATCGTGAGATTTTGAGTGAAAACCTCCTTCCATCAGCAAGGGCATTGAAGATTAAATGTGGCTGGGTCTTTCAGCATGACAATGATCCCAAACACACCGCCCGGGCAACGAAGGAGTGGCTTCGTAAGAAGCATTTCAAGGTCCTGGAGTGGCCTAGCCAGTCTCCAGATCTCAACCCCATAGAAAATCTTTAGAGGGGAGTTGAAAGTCCGTGTTGCCCAGCGACAGCCCCAAAACATCACTGCTCTAGAGGAGATCTGCATGGAGGAATGGGCCAAAATACCAGCAACAGTGTGTGAAAACCCTGTGAAGACTTACAGAAAACGTTTGACCTGTGTCATTGCCAACAAAGGGTATATAACAAAGTATTGAGAAACTTTTGTTATTGACCAAATACTTATTTTCCACCATAATTTGCAAATAAATTCATTAAAAATCCTACAATGTGATTTTCTGGAATTTTCTTCTCAATATGTCTGTCATAGTTGACGTGTACCTATGATGAAAATTACAGGCCTCTCTCGTCTTTTTAAGTGGGAGAACTTGCACAATTGGTGGCTGACTAAATACTTTTTTTCCCCACTGTATATGTTACCTTATACTAAATATTGCCTTTTGATACTAACATAACCAACATTCCATTTCGTCATGAAAAACATTTAACAAAGGCATAATCTTCAGATACGATACCTTCCTAACAAACGATTAGTTATAGCTACGGTTTACATGGCTTCTTCTCAGATAAGAATGTTTGGCAACAAACATTATCTTAGTATGGTCCCAGATGTTGAAAACCAATCCTATCCACACACACGCACATACACACACACACACACACACACACATACACACACACACACACACACACACACACACACACACAAATACGTTATTTGAGATTGCAGATGCTGTTAGATGCTGGATAATAGGATGCTTCCTGTAAAACATTCTGCTTTGGGCCACAGTTTTCACATTACTCTCAATGTTTCTTGTTTTAGGCTCTCCGCACTGCTAAAGCTAACTCTCTCTCCTCTGCTCTTGTCCTTCTAGACCTGTCTGCTGCCTTTGATACTGTGAACCATCAGATCCTCCTCTCCACCCTCTCCGAGCTGGGCATCTCCGGCGCGGCTCACTCCTGGATTGCGTCCTACCTGACCGGTCGCTCCTACCAAGTGGCGTGGCGAGAAGCTGTCTCCGCACCACGTGCTCTCACCACTGGTGTCCCCCAGGGCTCAGTTCTAGGCCCTCTCCTTTTCTCCCTATACACCAAGTCACTTGGCTCTGTCATATCCTCACATGGCCTCTCCTATCATTGCTACGCTGACGATACACAACTAATCTTCTCCTTTCCCCCTTCTGATAACCAGGTGGCGAATCGCATCTCTGCATGTCTGGCAGACATATCAGTATGGATGACGGATCACCACCTAAAGCTGAACCCTGGCAAGACGGAGCTGCTCTTCCTCCCGGGGAAGGACTGCCCGTTCCATGATCTCGCCATCACGGTTGACAACTCCGTTGTGTCCTCCTCCCAGAGTGCGAAGAGCCTTGGCGTGACCCTGGACAACACCCTGTCGTTCTCCGCTAACATCAAGGCGGTGACCCGCTCCTGCAGGTTCATGCTCTACAACATTCGGAGAGTACGACCCTGCCTTACACAGGAAGCGGCACAGGTCCTAATCCAGGCACTTGTCATCTCCCCGTCTGGACTACTGCAACTCGCTGTTGGCTGGCCTCCCTGCCTGTGCCATTAAACCCCTACAACTCATCCAGAATGCCGCAGCCCGTCTGGTGTTCAACCTTCCCAAGTTTTCTCACGTCACCCCCCTCCTCCACACACTCCACTGGCTTCCAGTTGAAGCTCGCATCCGCTACAAGACCATGGTGCTTGCCTATGGAGCAGTGAGGGGAACGGCACCTCTGTACCTTCGGGCTTTGATCAGTCCCTACACCCAAACGAGGGCATTGCGTTCATCCACCTCTGGCCTGCTGGCTCCCCTTCCTCTGCGGAAGCATAGTTCCCGCTCAGCCCAGTCAAAACTGTTCGCTGCTCTGGCACCCCAATGGTGGAACAAGCTCCCTCACGACGCCAGGACAGCGGAGTCACTCACCACCTTCCGGAGACATTTGAAACCCCACCTCTTTAAGGAATACCTGGGATAGGATAAAGTAATCCTTCTACCCCCCCAAAAAAAAAAATTTGTAAAGTGGTTATCCCACTGCCTATAGGGTGAATGCACCAATTTGTGAGTCGCTCTGTTTAAGAGCGTCTGCTAAATGACGTAAATGTGCCCTTGAGCAAGGCACTTAACCCTAATTGCTCCTGTAAGTCGCTCTGGATAAGAGCGTCTGCTAAATGACTAAAATGTAAATGTAAATATTACCATATCGCATGTGTGTGTGTGTGTGTGTGTGTGTGTGTGTGTGTGTGTGTGTGTGTGTGTGTGTGTGTGTGTGCACATGTTATTCTCATATTATCAGATTGCTGGTGTTAATTTTAGATTGTTATTTTTTGCTGCAGGGTGCAGCAGTTTGTGTGTGTGTGTGTGTGTGTGTAGGGCATGGGTGAACGCTGATCTACAAAATGAGATATTAGTGCATATCTTCAGGACGGTATTAAGTTGTAACAACACCAGTAACACTGTGAAACACACTGGCTTACATCCTGCTTTTGCACTAATGTTTAATTTCACACCTTAGTGCAGCCCTGACATCCGTAACAAGGTTATATTTATCCTGCCATGATAGAACCATGCACTGACAGCTAAATCATGCAACTGACACAGTACGTATTGTAAGCTCACCATTTATTTACATTGTCATTTTCTTATGGTATACTGTCAGCACAACTGAAGTACATCTAGTGATATGGCCTTTTCAATTTACACAATTATGGAAAGTTACCAGATAGCATAATAGATACTTGATTATTATTTGTTTGAGTGATAATGTTTACAGTCTGACTGCCTGTTCTGCCTGTAGTCTGGAAGTCCAAGGCCTTCCAGTTGATCATGTCTCTGGGGGTGAAGTTCATCTGGTTGGTGCACCTCTGGATCTCACAGGGATACAGCATGTAGTCCCACAGGTGGACGTCTGTCAGCAGGCCAACAAAAATACTGCTGCTGGTTGAAACGCCCGCTGAGCGAATCCTGATCCTGAAACAGGAAACAACAACATGTTGTGTTCTGTAATGGAATGATTTCTTGTTCTTTTCAATGTTGGACGCTTTATTTTCAAGCAGTAAACACTATCTGCATTTTTCAGCTTACATTTCATTCGACTTGGAAAAACAAACAGGTGCAAATTGTGCACTCTAGCAAAAGTTTAAATAGTAGTGAGCAAACACAAAACCGCAAAACAAAATAAGTTTCACTATCTACATATTTCATTGCAGTTATAACAGTGACTATCTTACCTTGAGTTACAGCACAGGATGTTGTAATCACCACAAGTACTAGCAGGGACGGCCTGTTCAATAGGGCGATATGGGCGACGCACTGCCAAACGGGAAAAGGAAGGGATTTTTTTTCTAATCAATTATATCACGGCAACAGTAGTTATCAGTGTTGTAATCTATACGTCTGATCTGCCACAGTGCCACACTGCCACTAAATGTCGAATCAGGCTAAAGTCGTGCTTCAAATGGCTCCACCCCCTTTTGGGGCGATTTCAGTCAGATTGAAAATCGCCCAGAACTTCTGTCATAGACTCCCATGTAAAATCTATTTTTTTCAAATTTCAGAGCCTTCAATACAATCTCAATGGGTGTCTGTGGGCTTGCACTTACGCGCTTTCGTCATACGTTACGTAACCATGAACGTAACTGAGAAAAGAGTGGATTGTTTGAAAGAAGTTCCTTTTTGTCGGCGAACAAATGAAGATAAATTGGCAACGAAACAATTAGGACCTCCCAGACCAAATTTAATAATTCAACAGGTTTCTACTAAAGGCGGAAAGTCCTACACCCGAGGATTTTCCAAAAAATTGGTACGAACGAAAAAAGACATTGCCACTCACTCAACTGGATGACGAGGGATACAGGCTAGCTGTCCGCCGCCACAACGATGAGGTTAGTGTTGATAATCACAAGTTTACTGGATGTGGATATGGTGTAATAAAGGCAGTTTATTCAGAGGTAAATATATCTGGAATCGCGTTCACGGACCCGTTCGTCAAACTCTTAGGGAGCTATAAATTAAGCCCCATTACTTACCATATCAGATAAGAGAAATTGCTGCAGCTACATATATTTTACATCCTGGCCCTACATAGTTCACTATTTGCATCACTTACCAAAATATTACATGTGGTCATATATGCTTGGAAAGTGGAGATGCCATAGAACGTCAAAAAAGTAAACATTGCTGGAGACACATTGCCGTTTTGGAGAAGACATCGCGTTTGCTAGCGAAGAGATTTGTTGTGGCAAATGAACTTGGGCTGGGAATTGCCAGGAACCTCACGATAAGATATATGCATCAGCATTGCGAGTCTCATGATTCTATACGTATTGCGATTCGATACTGTGATTTTATTGCGCACCATATGTCTGTTGCAGAGGGATCAGAAAGCCATGAGAACGAGTTTTGATCAGTCATGGAAATAAAAGTGCTGAAAACAAATTGGCTCCCAATGTGAAAAGATTGAGAACAAGCTATGAAGGAACAATAATGGTGTTTTGGTGCAGGTACAGCCAACTAGCGCTAAAATATTGCGATATTGTCAATACAGTATATCGTAAAGTATCACTATGTAACTCGATTTCTTTCACCCCAATCCCTCAAATTAACGGTAAATAACTGAATTGTTTGCCCCACATTTAGCTAAGATGATTAGCTAGCCAGCTAAAATGTTTTAGTTAGTTAGCAGTCGCATCTACAATAGTTTACTGTCAATAACATGTCTCCAAAAATGACGTGGTGTCTCCAATTGTGTTGACATTTTACAATTGCAATGCGCATCCATGAGTATCCACTTTCTGTAGCTCAGCTGGTAGAGCATGGTGCTTGTAACGCCAAGGTAGTGGGTTCGATCCCCGGGACCACCCATACACAAAAATGTATGCACGCATGACTGTAAGTCGCTTTGGATAAAAGCGTCTGCTAAATGGCATATTATTATTATTATTATTATTATTATTATTATTATTATCTGAAGAGAGCCCCGAAACATTGTGTGCAGACATTTTATGCAATAAATGAAGTAGGTTCAATCTAGTAGTTCTGATCTTCTGATTGGTCCTGATGAGTTGGGCGAGGTCCCCTGCAGGCTACTGTCACTGTTGCATTGGCTCTGAGTCGGGTTCTCTGTCTTCAAATGTTCAGCCTAAGAGAGGGGATTTTTGTGTGTGTGTGTGTGTGTGTGTGTGTTTAACAGTGATGATGTGTGTGTGTGTGTGTTTGTGTGTGTGTGTGTCCTCAGAGCAAGAACTCGTGAGTTGGAAGAACTGAGAGGCCTATGGCGTGGGTGTTGTCCTTGGCCACCTGCTGACAAGGCTGACAAGATAGGACCCTTTTGTCCATTGTTATTGGATAGGAACAGAACTTATAACCAGCTCCTGACCTAAATAGATCTTAGCACAACATTTTACTCAACATATCATATTCCATATTCACTATAACAAATATATTTACTACGACATTAGCAAGAACCGCCACATCCTCAGCCGGCTAATCCAGTGTGTGAAGTTTTGCGGAGTGTTTGAGTTAGCTTTGCGAGGCAAAGATGAAACTGAGGGCTCCACCAACCCTGGTAAGCCAACACTTTTGAGATCAGTCAATAAATGCTTCTGGTATTGACTTATATGCTGCCCCTGTCTTCATGTTGTTGCTGGACATATCTTTTTTTAAATGTGTGTAGGTCACCTAAATCATCAGAAAAATTGCCCCTCCTGAGAATTTTTTCAGGAGCCGCCACTGAGTACTAGTAGGAATTTCTCTTTCTGGTAAGAATAAAAAAACGGTTATTTTGTCTTAATCAATTAACTTTTTCTAATGCATATGAAAAACATTTGCCCTGTATGCTACTGAGCAGAACAGTAATATACCATTTAGCATAGCTGTGATGAAAAACATTTGCCGTGTATGCTAATAAGCAGACCACTTCAGTTAGATTCAAGGTGCTGTTTATTTATTTAATCCTTATTTTACCAGGTACGTTGACTGAGAACACATTCTCATTTACAGCAACGACCTGGGGAATAGTTACATGGGGGAAGAGAGGGGATGAATGAGCCAATTGGAAGCTGGGGATGATTAGGTGGCCATGATGGTATGAGGGCCAGATTGAGAATTTAGCCAGGACACGGGTTAATACCCCTACTTTTACGACAAGTGCCATGGGAACCTTTTGAGGATCTGAGGACCCATGCCAAATCTTTTCAGTCTCCTTAGGGGGAATAGGTTTTGTCCTACCCTCTTCACGACTGTCTTGGTGTGCTTGGACCTTGTTAGTTTGTTGGTGATGTGGACACCAAGGAACTTGAAGCTCTCAACCTGCTCCACTACAGCCCCATCGATGAGAATGGGGGCGTGCTCAGCCCTCTTCTTTTTCCTGTAGTCCATAATCATCTCCTTTGTCTTGTTCACATTGAGGGAGAGGTTGTTGTCCTGGCACCACACGGCCAGGTCTCTGACCTCCTCCCTATAGGCTGTCTCATTGTTGTCGGTGATCAGGTCTACCACTGTTGTGTCATCGGCAAACTTAATGATGGTGTTGGAGTCGTACCTACCTAGCCATGCAGACATGAGTACAGGAGGGGACTGAGCACGCACCCCTGAGGGGCCCCCGTGTTGAGGATCAGCGTGGCGGATGTGTTGTTACCTACCCTAACCACCTGGGGGCGGCCCGTCAGGAAGTCCAGGATCCAGTTGCAGAGGGAGGTGTTTAGTCCCAGGGTCCTTAGCTTAGTGATGAGCTTTGAGGGCACTATGTTGTTGAACACTGAGCTGTAGTCAATGAATAGCATTCTCACATAGGTTTGACGTCCCATCCGAAAGACGGCACCCTACACAGGGCAATGGTTTAACATCAATTAGTAAAAATACATGATCTTACCTTGTGGGTTGTCAGAGTGTCTTGTTGGTGTGTGTGAGGGAGAGAGCTGAATATGTATCTTCTACTTGTTTCCTCATTCATTTCTATCATCAGCAGTTATGACACAAAAAGGAAACAGGTATATTATACAGACATGACAGGTATTATTGACCTAAACAGGTGTTATTATTCACCAGTTCCCTTCCTCATAGAAATACTGACACAAGAGGAAACATCAGCATAATAGACACTTTTGCAACTTGAAAAGTTCTTACCATTTTTAGATTTCTTCTAGAAATTATTCCTAAACAGTGAATTCCACATCATGGTTTTCATTAATACTGTAGATATGTATTGAAGAACATAAAAATATAAACATTTATTTGACCCAGGTGAACAATAGCAGTCACAAGTTTTGATATAACAAAACACATTCATAAAAAGAGCATTATACCAAGTACATACAATGAAAGAAAGGGAGATGAGGCTAAAACAACAGAAAAGGAATCAAACAAATCGACAGAACTTTTAAAATGTGTGTCACGACTTCCTCCGAAGCTGCCTCCTCTCCTTGTTCGGGCAGGCTTCGGAGTTCGGTCCCTCATCGACCATTTCCGATGCATCCTGCGTGAGGACGTCCGAAGGGAGCTAGCCTGCCGGGATACCACTCTGACCTTCAACCAGGGGTACGGTCTGGAGGAGCGGTGCTGGGTCCCGGTGAAGGATGTCCTCGATCCCTCCCTGTTGCGGAATTTCCACCATTGCCATCCGCACCTGGCCGTCCACGAGGCCGGTGTCGGCATGCTGCTTGAGCTGCTCGTCAAGGGGGGATACTGTTACTGTCACGACTTCCTCCGAAGCTGCCTCCTCTCCTTGTTTGGGCAGGCTTCGGCTTTCGTCGTCACCGGCCTTCTAGCCAATGCCGCTCCTCTTTTCATCATTCCATTTGTTTTGTCTTGTTTTTCACACACACCTGGTTCATATCCCCTCATCAGTCTCTGTATAAGTATTCCCTCTGCTCCCATTGTCTTTGTGTGTTATTGTTTCCATGTGGAGGTGTGGCTAGCTCGGTTGAGCATTCATGTTACTTTTGTCGCCGGGATATTCACCCATGTGTTTTGTTTTCCCAGTGCGCATTGAAGTCGCACTGTATTTGGTTTTCGCATTGCTGCGAACTGCTGCATTGGACGAATAAACCATATTCTGTGATTCACACCTCCTGTGCCTTACTCTGTCCTCATCACCCGCTACAATGTGGAAATAAACTTTTTTGAGCATCAACAAATTAAAAGGTAAATTTAAACAGTATGGTCCATTTTAAACATTTTAAATAGCCTGCATTATTCACCTGTGCATTTTTAGTTTCCTCATAAACCAGGTTTCCATCCAACCTTTTTATGCAAGTAAAGTATACAGTACCAGTCAAAAGTTTGGACACACCTACTCATTCAAGGGTTTTTCTTTATTTTTACGATTTTCTACATTTAGAATAATACTGAAGACATCAAAACTACGAAATAACACATATAGAATCATGTAGTAACCAAAAAAGTGTTAAACAAATCATAATATATTTTATATTTGAGATTCTTCAAATAGCCACCTTTGCACTATCTTGGCATTCTCTCATCCAGCTTCATGAGATAGTTACCTGGAATGCATTTCAATTAACAGGAGTGCCTTTAAAAAAGTTAATTTGTGGAATTTTTTTCCTTCTTAATGCATTTGAGCCAATCAGTTGTGTTGTGACAAGGTAGGGAGGGGGGTATACAGAAGATAGCCCTATTTGGTAAAAGACCAAGTCCATATTATGGCAAGAACAGCTCAAATAAGCAAAGAGAAACAACAGTCCATTATTACATGAAGGTCAGTCAATACGGAACATTTCAAGAACTTTAAAAGTTTCTTCAAGTGCAGTTGCAATAACACATCATGCTCTATGATGAAACTGGCTCTCATGAGGACCACCACAGGAAAGGAAGACCCAGAGTTACCTCTGCTGCAGAGGATAAGTTCATTAGAGTTACCAGCCTCAGAAATTGCAGCCCAAATAAATGCTTCACAGAGTTCAAGTAACAGACACATCTCAACATCAACTGTTCAGAGGAGACTGTGTGAATCAGTCCTTCATGGTTCACATGATTTTACATCACTTTATCTGTGGCCAATGACCTTGAGGCTTCTTGGATGGGCACTTCTAATGTAAATCTATGACAGCTCCAAGGGGCTTGAATTTTCGAGCTCTCCCCGTAGATTTTGCGGTGACGTAGTGTCCCCATGAGTGACAGAACACTGAGACAATCATGGCGCAACTAGAGAACATTACCAACCCCTACACTGTATTTTCCGCTGGCTGCCCCACCACCACAGAAACCACTGAGCTAGGCTGAAACACCTACATTTTGGAGCTGCCTTACTCAAGAAAGCAAAAAAGAGACCATGTTTTTATGCGGCTTTATTAACTCAATGATTCTTTTTTACATTGTTTGCAAACTGATATGTGACACGTATAAATGCCAAAATAACATGCAAAACAGGCAACAACAAAAAACAGGTGGGGCTCAAAACAGGTGGGGATCTGCCCTGAATGATGGGTCGCCACTGAAGGTGTGTCACTTTTGCCACATGAGCAAATGGAAGTGCTCCCCATAACAGAAGACACTGTGGGCCACTCTGTCTATCTAGTGATGAAAGGGAAGCCTGTTGGTGGGATTCAGAGAGTCTGTTTTCTGGAGGAAATAACAACACTCTGCCCCAGAGAGGATCCCATTGATATAATATATGTTTTTATGTGTCTGACCTGCCCCTGGAGATGTATCAGACAGACACAAAATATATATTGAAAAACTTTTATACGTCTCTGAAACCTGTATTTCATCTGGGGATAACTATACAGTCAGTCAAAGAAGAGAGAGGATAGAAGAGAGGATATGAGAGAGCGAGAGAGAGGGAGAGAGAGAGCTTTCACCATTCTCTTTACATAAGAGAGACAACTTGTTTCACCCAGTGAAAACTAGTGTCAGGTTTACGTACGGTTGAAAATATTTGTATTAAAATGCAACAATGTTTACAGTGTAATACAAAAAGAAATACAAATGCAATTATATTGTTGGTTTTTGATCCCAGAAACAATGATTGAATGGTAGCCAACATCTGAGGGTATAATAGCCAGAACAAAGAAGCAAGAGTTCATGCCTCGATGACAAAGCTGTCATCACACTGAGGGTGCTATTTTGTGTCTGTGTGTGTGTCTGTGTGTGTATGTGTGTCCTCTAAGGGATCAGTGGTTGGCTGTCTTTAGGGTTCCTCTGGTCTGCCCCCCTCTCCCAGCCCTGGCGTATGCGGGTGATGGTTCGGTCCACACAGGGGGTGATGAGCAGCAGCTTGAGCAGCAGCACCACAGAGGGAAGGACCAGACACAGCATGTAGCCCGGTGGGGTGTACCACTTGTAGATGGAGGAACTCAGGAACCTGTTCCAACCATACAGGTAGGTGTGAGCCGTACACAACAGCAGAGTCAGGTGACCCAGCTTGGACTGGTGGGGGAGAAAATAACACAAACACATGAACCACACACACACCAGGCACGTGCACAGATATAGGTCTAAGGGTGCCTGAGCACCTGCCCTTTTGTCCTTTGAGAAATGTTTTTATCATAGGTACACTTCAACTGTGAGAGACGGAATCTAAAACAAAAACCCAGAAAATCACATTGTATGATTTTTAAGTAATTAATTTGCATTTTATTGCATGACATAAGTATTTGATACATCAGAAAAGCAGAACGTAATATTTGGTACAGAAACCTTTGTTTACAATTACAGAGATCATACGTTTCCTGTAGGTCTTGACCAGGTTTGCACACACTGCAGCAGGGATTTTGGCCCACTCCTCCATACAGACCTTCTCCAGATCTTTCAGGTTTCGGGGCTGTCGCTGGGCAATACGGACTTTCAGCTCCCTCCAAAGATTTTCTATTGGGTTCAGGTCTGGAGACTGGCTAGGCCACTCCAGGACCTTGAGATGCTTCTTACGGAGCCACTCCTTAGTTGCCCTGGCTGTGTGTTTCGGGTCGTTGTCATGCTGGAAGACCCAGCCACGACCCATCTTCAATGCTCTTACTGTGGGAAGAAGGTTGTTGGCCAAGATCTCGCGATACATGGCCCCATCCATCCTCCCCTCAATACGGTGCAGTCGTCCTGTCCCCTTTGCAGAAAAGCATCCCCAAAGAATGATGTTTCCACCTCCATGCTTCACGGTTGGGATGGTGTCCTTGGGGTTGTACTCATCCTTCTTCTTCCTCCAAACACGAGTTTAGACCAAAAAGCTCTATTTTTGTCTCATCAGACCACATGACCATCTCCCATTCCTCCTCTGGATCTTCCAGATGGTCATTGGCAAACTTCAGACGGGCCTGGACATGCGCTGGCTTGAGCAGGGGGACCTTGCGTGCGCTGCAGGATTTTAATCCATGATGGCGTAGTGTGTTACTAATGGTTTTCTTTGAGACTGTGGTCCCAGCTCTCTTCAGGTAATTGACCAGGTCCTGCCGTGTAGTTCTGAGATGATCCCTCACCTTCCTCATGATCATTGATGCCCCACGAGGTGAGATACTGCTTGGAGCCCCAGACCGAGGGTGATTGACCGTCATCTTGAACTTCTTCCATTTTCTAATAATTGCGCCAACAGTTGTTGCCTTCTCACCAAGCTGCTTGCCTATTGTCCTGTAGCCCATCCCAGCCTTGTGCAGGTCTACAATTTTATCCCTGATGTCCTTACACAGCTCTCTGGTCTTGGCCATTGTGGAGAGGTTGGAGTCTGTTTGATTGAGTGTGTGGACAGGTGTCTTTTATACAGGTAACGAGTTCAAACATGTGCAGTTAATACAGGTAATGAGTGCAGAACAGGAGGGCTTCTTAATGAAAAACTAACAGATTAGATTCCGTCTCTCACAGTTGAAGTGTACCTATTATAAAAATTACAGACCTCTACATGCTTTGTAAGTAGGAAAACCTGCAAAATCGGCAGTGTATCAAATACTTGTTCTCCCCACTGTATATATATTACATATAATTAAGGTGTTTGACAAATGCGAAATTCTCCAACTTCCAGACGGGGGCCTATCCATCACCCAGCCATCCTCAAGTACCTTGTGCCCCCTCATATTTTTTAGGGTGCATGATGCCCCTGACACACACACACACACACACACACACACACACACACACACACACACACACACACACACACACACACACACACTAACAGGATCTCTAGGTGAATTATCTTGGCCTGTTCTAATATATTCCTTCTAAATTACATCTGATGAATAACTTAACATTTAAATCACTGCATCAATTTGAGGGTAATGAATGAATTAGAGAATGAGCCAGAGTTTCTCCTGACCCAGTTACATTTATGAATGAGTGTGTGTGCTCCCTGTAGTGATGGGAATACAGCTTCATATCCCCAGCGCATAACCTCTGGCTTGTCTGCTGAAAATCAGATTACTTTCCTGGAGTATTATTGCATTCTGGCCTGGATGTTGGCTCTGCAACCCGCATGAATAAGTCAATAGGGGAAACACTGAAGGAGATAAGTGTACAAATTAGGGCTGGGAATGACCAGGGACCTCACGATACGATATTATCACGATACTTAGGTGCAATATGGTATGTATTGCAATTCCCACAATTCTATATGTATTGTGATTCGATACTTTGATTTTATTGGGATTTGATGTTCCAAACATGTTCAACTATACAGTATGTCTGCTGCAGAGAGACAAGAGAGAGCATGAGAAAAATAGTTTTTTTTATCAGTCATGGAAATAAATGTGCTGAAAACATTGGCTCACTATTTAAAAAGAAGATGGAGAACAAGCTATAGGATTAAAAATACCAGAGGCACAGCCGACCACTAGCGGTTCTGGGGGAGCCAGTGCCCCTGTGACAACAAGCTTGGACCCCCTTGTGGCCCCCCTAAATGCGGAGTCTGAAATAATTATCACAGAATAAATTTTAGCGATCATGTTCTTTTTTAAACTTTTTTTTATTTTTATTTTTTTACATCCGTTATTAAACAGTGGCAAGGCGGAACACTAAAGTAACCCAACACATTTTCTAGTGGGACTCCTATAGGCGGAACACAACAGTATTCGGCGCGAATAATATAGTTCAAGCAAGAAGAAGGAAATAAAGACAGGTGTGCAAAATGTTTTATATGTTGTATTTGTAACATAGTTAACTATTAAATGCGTTTCAGAAGTGTAACGTTAGATCAGCTAATGTTAACCTGTCCGTTTGTTACTTTCTTTGTGAATTAATTAATGAATTGGCTTGAATCCTGGGCTATGTATTCGTTTGCATTGTTTTTGGTTTAGTGTTGTAGCTAATTCTAACAGTCAGGCATCGAAAATGTATGGTAATATGAAAAAGGATATAATATTTGATCAAAAACGCATGGTGCTGAGTGCTTTTACTTAAACCACACTCAGTAAACGCATTGTAATGTTAAAAGGTTAGACATGACAGCTAGCTACCTAGCAAGTCAGTTATTTTCAGTAAATTAATTAATAAGCTTGGTCCCCATTGCTTTTGCTCTGTAGTTCTCACCAAAATGAATAGAAAAAAGGACATGTCCTTCTTCCAAAGAAAAAACAAGGCAGAAAGTCAGACAGAAGGCATAGTAGAGCAGGAAAGTGAGACAGATGGAGAGACTGAGGCTGAGGGGGACGTAGAGGTGAGACACCTACAGAGGAGCCATGTGCGTCCACAAGCAGTGGGCCATCAGCTTTGGGATGTTGAATAAATCTGTGGTTACTTGTAAAGCAGTGCAATTAGTCCATTTTATATGGTGTATAGAAATGTGTTGGTTTATGATTGAAATTAATGATCTCATTTAACATGCTATTGGGCATGTGATACAGATATCAGATGGATTTCAGAAGTTGTCTGATGGCTATGGTATGTGTCTAAAATTACCCAAATAGATACTTTTAATTATAGTTTTGTTTTCTTCGACAGATATCAGCAAATTCCGTGAGGACCAGCCAGTGATGGACATGTACCCAATAACTCTGATGGGGGACAGGAGGAGGAGCTTCAAGGCGGCCTGGTACAACATCCACACCTGGCTTGAATATTTTAAAAAATCAGACTCTGTGTTTTGTTACGCCTGCAGGCATTTTAGCCCTCCCAGAGTCTGAGACTGTATTTGATTAAAAATTGGGTTTTAACAACTGGAAGAAGGCAACTTACAAAGAGGGGGGGATTTGCAATTCATGCAAGGTCTGAGCGGCACAAACAAGCAATGATTACATGGAGAGACTATCAGAAAGCGGTAAAAAGTAATGCAACGCTGGTAAATGCCCTAAACAAGGAACACAACAAACAGGTTCAAGAAAATCGGGACTATATTAAAACAATAGAAATACTACTACTTACAGCCACTCAAAACATTGCACAAAGAGGACACGATGAGTTTGCAGAGTCTGATAATAAAGGGAACTTCATGGCAATCCTAGAAACAATAGCTAAGCATGACACAACTGTGAAAAAAAGGTTGACTTCCATTCATAATGCAAAATACACAAGCAAAGGGATTCAGAATGACGTTCTGAGTTGTTTGGCAGACATGGTTCGAACAAAAATTATAGAAGAAGTGAAAGACAGTGAGGTCTTTAGCATAATGGCAGACGAAACAAAAGATGTAAAAAAAAAAAAAGGAGAAGATATCTCTAGTACTCAGGTACTATTTCAGTGGAGCTGTCCATGAGAGCTTTCTCCACTTTGAATCGGCTGATCAACTAGATGCAGCAGGGCTTACTGACAAAATCATACACATATTAGAAAGTCATGGTCTCGAATACAAAAACAACCTAGTAGGCCAAGCATATGACGGTGCTTCAGTTATGAGTGGCAAGCATTCAGGCATCCAAGCATGCATTAAAGAACAAGCAAAGCATGCCTTTTACATCCACTGCAGTGCACTGTCTAAACTTAGTTTTAGTGGATCCAGTCAAACCTGTCCCTGAGGTAGGACAGTTCTTCTCCTTACTAGAAAGACTGTATGTCTTCACATCTGGGTCATATGTGCATCAAAAATGGCTTAGCGTACAAAGAGAGATGTACCTAGGTGCACCTAGAGCGCTTCAGAGACTAAGTGACACTCGCTGGGCATGTCAATATATGGCTCTACATACTATTATGGATAGATTGCCTGCCATTAAGCGAGTCCTGCAAGACATAGTCCAAGAACACAATGGTGACAGATCTGTTGGCACGAGGTCTGCTTGCACAGATGGATTTACAATTCATTGTGTGCCTTGTTACGCTCCATAAAGTTTTTGGAGAAGCAACATTTCTATCAGATATGCTACAGTCTTCATCACTTGACCTGTCAAAGGCTGTTGATTTAGTTGAAGCCGTAGTTCAAACTTTTAATGAGTCAAATGAGTCATTTTTTGATGACCTATGGAATTAAGTGTTGAACACAGCTGAGCAATGTGAAACTGCAATACAGCCCCCTGCAAAACGACCAAAAAAGCTAAGCTCTCAATTTAATGGAGACTGTGTACTCAGTACAGGAGGTCAGATTCAGAAATAGATGAAGACAGTTTTCTTACAACCTTTTTCTACCCTGTCTTAGATCAGATGAGCTTAACAGAAGGTTCTCTAGCAAAAACTGTGACATAATGAATGGCATCCAAACTTTAAACCCCAAAAGTGATGCATGTCTCAAAGAGAAGTCACTGTTTCCATTTGCTAGAATGTATGAATCAAATATTGAGGACTTGGGGCATGAACTACATAAGTCCAGAAGGTTGTTACAAAGGAAAATACAGAGTGGCATGCAGAGACCCTCCAGTGTAGTAGAGCTAGCATTATTCATTGAGCCTCATAAAGAAGTTTTCTTTGAGCTCTTTAAACTGCAAAATAGCTGTTTCAATCCCTGTTAGTACCACTTCTTGTGAAGAGTTTTTCTGCACTAAAGCTGGTGAAAACGTATCTTAGGTCCACAATGTCAGATGAGAGATTAAGCAATTTAGGTGTGTTGAGTCAAGGAGGGCAAAGGCCTTGAATCTAGATTAATTTGCTGATCTTTTTGCAAGAAACCACAAAAAACGTAGAATACAGTTGATGTAACTGATACTGAATAAGTAATGCAAATGTAAAAATAATGCAAATAAAAATTGTTGAATGATTATAAACATGGTCTTTTGCCTATTAATGCCTGCAATGCAGTGAAGAAAACAATATGACAACAATAATGTCTAATGTAACTGGCCCCCCCAGTTGAAATGGTCTAGAACCGCCACTGCAGCCAACTAGTGCTAGCTAACGCTACCTAGCAAAAAAAACGAATCGATACATGGGAGTCAAAGTATCAATATAATATCGTCCAAAATAATATTGCGATATGTAACTGTATCGATTTATTCCCCCATCGCTAGTAAAAATGGGCAGAAAATTAGTGCCTAGAATTAGTGTCTGGTCTAAGCATTCAGTGTGTCCAGTCCTGGTGATCCCACCTGTACGAAGCTGAACTCCCTCCAGCTGAGAGCGTTACTGACGGAGGGAAGAGATGTGATTCCTAACAGGACGTACAGGCCAAATCCCAGAATTCCCAGGGATAAGTAGGAGTCGCCACGCCAGGCCATTGTGGTATCAAACTCAGTGGTCCTGTTCTCTCTGATCTGAGAGAGAGAGAAAAAGAGAGAGTGAGAGCAAGAGAGAGGCGTAAACCAGTGTTTATAATCAAAACCAGTGCCTGAATCCTGCTATATACTGTAGGTGTGTGTCCAATGTACCTATGTTTGATCTTAATATGACCAGTATTGTGTCACAGCAAAATAATTCTGCAGCAACAGCATTTGAACGTTTAGTCCGTTCACACTTTTCAGGCGATGTAATGTTACTTGATTGGTGGTTAGGCTATTAGCTGGCCAAAATTAGGCTACATTAAAAGTGCTATACTGTTAAAATATGCTCTGGTGCATTGGCGACTAAGAAAATATTTTTTTAACCTCCTGCTTTGGGCTGGATGTCTCAATGTGTAGTTCATACATTCATAATCTATGAGAATAATTACTTTCTTACCTTGATTAGCCATGAAATACTTAGTTTGAAAGTGACTGTTTTCTTGAAGCTGTGCCGCACCATTTTCCCTACATTTCCCCCATGTGGACCAGCCCCCTAGCAATTTGAGTTCTAGCCAAAAAGTTTCTGCCCCTTGCATTTGAGTGACAGTTAGCAAGTGGCCTGCCCAGCATTAACCAATGAGGTTGCAGGGCGGGCCTAATGGTTCAGTGGTCACAGCAGAGACAGAGAGTAAGCAATGATGTGGTGCACATATCTGCACATATGTGACATAGTATGCGTTTTCGGGGACGACTTTTGGCTGATGAGTGCTACTTTCAGAACTACTGCCTAAAAAGTATACAAAAGTTCAGGAGAATCTCTTTAATATAACCATGTATTAGCATGAATTTATGTCAATCCTGCAATGCAGGAACATTTTCAGTGACAACAGAGCAATGAAATTAAGAATTGTACACAATTTTGTCTATCCAATGTTCACTGTTTTGAAAGTGTTTACTTTGGCCTTAAAGCTAGGTAGGTGTTCTTACCAGAGAGACAGTGCGTTCAGTGGACTTGAACCTCACATAGTACCTGGGAACAAAATCAATGCTTTCTTTACTAAAAACCAAAGGAAGATACATTTCACTGTGTGTGCGCGCATGCGTGTTTGTGTACATTTGAGTGTGTGCTCCACTGACCGTATGGGTATGATCAGTGTATAGAGCACGTGCAGAAAGGCGAACCCCAGCGCCAGTAGACCCAGCTGTTTCCTGCACAGCATCCAGCGGTCCAGCCAATCAGGGAAGCGCCTGATGTTAAACATACATAAACACTTATAATCAACATAAGTACAATATATATACAAAAGTATGTGGACACCCCTTTTACTGACAGGTGTATAAAATCGAGCACACAGCTATACAATCTCCATAGACAAACATTGGCAGTAGAATGGCCTTACTTAAGATCTCAGTGACTTTCAACGTGGCACTTTCATAGGATGCCACGTTTCCAACAAGTCAGTTAGTCAAATTTCTGCCCTAATTGAGCTGCCCATGTCAACTTTAAGTGCTGTTATTGTGATGTGGAAATGTCTAGGAGCAACAACGGCTCAGCCGCAATATGGTAGGCCACACAAGCTCACAGTACAGGACCGCCGAGTGCTGAAGCCATTTGCAATGCCAAGGGTCGACTGGAGTGGTGTAAAGCTCGCCGCCATTCGACTCTGTAGCAGTGGAAACGCATTCTCTGGAGTGAAGAATCACGCTTTACCATCTGGCAGTCCGACGAACAAATCTGAGTTTGGCGG
This sequence comes from Coregonus clupeaformis, assembly GCF_020615455.1. Lineage (NCBI taxonomy): Eukaryota > Metazoa > Chordata > Actinopteri > Salmoniformes > Salmonidae > Coregonus > Coregonus clupeaformis. Next base: position 1,151,816 of record NC_059219.1, read on the forward strand.
ATGCCAGGAGAACTCTACCTGCCCGACTGCATAGCGCCAACTATAAAGTTTGGTGGAGGAGGAATAATGGTCTGGGGCTGTTTTTCATGGTTCGGGCTAGGCCCCTTAGTTCCAGTGAAGGAAAATCTTAACGCTACAGCATACAATTACATTCTGCTTCCAACGTTGTGGCAACAGTTTGGGGAAGGCCCTTTCCTGTTTCAGCATGACAATGCCCCTGTGCACAAAGCGAGGTCCGAACAGAAATGGTTTGTCGGCATCGGTGTGGAAGAACTTGACTGGCCTGCACAGAGCCCTGATCTTAACCTCATGGAACACCTTTGGGATGAATTGGAACGCTGACTGCTAGCCAGGCCTAATCGCCCAACATCAGTGACGACCTCACTAATGCTCTTGTGGCTGAATGGAAGCAAGTCCCTGCAGCAATGTTCCAACATCTAGTGGAAAGCCTTACCAGAAGATTGGAGGCTGTTATAGCAGCATAGGTGGGACCAACTCCATATTAATGCCCATGATTTTGGATTGAGATGTTCAACAAGCAGGTTTCCACATACATTTGGTCATGTAGTGTACATACGTACGCAACATTGTATGCAAACACACTCCCATACATACACACACACGTCTGACCTGTACTTGGTACCTCTGTAGAGCTGCAGGAAGGAAGCCAGGACACCAGGCAGGTAACAGAGAGACAGCATGATCAGAGACACGATGGGACACACCTGGAGAGAACACACACACACACCTTGAACAGCTGGTAATACACACAGAAACAAACAGAACACAAACACTCAGAGGGCCTGTGGGCCAGTACCTTGTTGGCCAGTGATACCATGATTCTGAAGGAGATGTCTTTGCCCTGGGTGATGTATGAGTAGATGATGTCTCTGATCAGCAGGTAGAAGAAGAAGGCAGCACAGAGGCCGATGGCGATGCGCAGGGGGAGCCTCCACTGGGGGAACAGCTGCAAGGGGAAGTCCTCCAGCTCCCAGGCTGCTGAGAGAGAGCCCCGGTCCAGGGCACTGAAACCCAGCTTGGTGGCTACCGCCATCACCGCTTGCTTGGCCTCCGCACTTTCCCCACAGATATACACCTGACATATATGTGGGAATATATACATATACATACAGTGGGGTCTGAAATTATTGACACCCTTGATAAAGGAGCAAAAATGCCTATATAAAATAATATTTTTCAAATACTGAGCTATATTGTATGCTCCAGAAATGTGGGAAATTATATTATTTTATACTAATACAAGTGCTCAGAGAAATATTTTTTATTTAACAAGTAATACAAAAATCTTTTAAAGGTACGGGTCAAAATTATTGACACCCCTGTTTTCAATACCTTTCAATAGCTCACTTTGCGAGGATAACGACACTGAGCCTGTTAAAAAAAAATGTAAATGCCTGGAGTTTGCAAAATGGCATTGGCACTTTGATTGGTACAGGTGCTTTTGTCAGATGACGTTGTAGATTTGGTGTTGAAAAACAAGCATATGCAGAAAAGTACTTCAAACCCAATATTTGACTAGTTTCAGGACACTAGGCATACGTCACACGTCACTACTTCACAGGAGAGGCATTTGAATGTAAACAAACAAACAAAAAATAATAATAATAGTTTTGTGGCAGAAATGCCTTCTGGAACATATGAACTTTCATGTGCCTTAATAACAAACTTGTATGCCATCTGTAAATACAAATACAATTGTTAAATTACGAGCCAAGTTGGTTTAGGTACGGAAAAAGACAGGAACCTTCCCCCTAGCCATGATTGGCTGAGATAATGGATGGGCTGGACATGCCGAGAGATGAGTTCGGATTGGTTGCCATGTAGGACGCTTCTGTCTATAACATGAGCTGGCCAGTATGTGTAGGTAATCCTTTCTAACGCTGCTTTTTTGAAAGATATCACGTAGTAGAACTGCAAAAGTGTTGTTCTCTACTTTCTGGAGGACCGAGTTTTGAAATCAGTGGAATGTGCCCTGTGGAATTAGATGATGATCGCTAAGAAGAAATTCTGCCGTTTGATTGCAAATATGCAGGAGTCGAAAAGAGAACACCCAGAAGGCTGTTGTATAAAACACCTGTCTCCGGATTACATCTTCAAACTAAGGGCAACCATGGCATCCGTGACAGACAGGGAGAAGCGTCCATCCATGTATACGGGTAAGATAGTCTAGCTAGCTACATTTTCACATGTTATACGTTTATTTTTATTTATTTTTTTACCTTTATTTAACCAGGTAAGCCAGTTGAGAACAAGTTATCATTTACAACTGCGACCTGGCCAAGATAAAGCAAAGCAGTGCGATTAAAAACAACAACAACAAAGAGTTACATATGGGATAAACAAAACATACAGTCAAAAACACAATAGAAAATCTATATACAGTGTGTGCAAATGTAGTAAGTTATGGAGGTAAGGCAATAAATAGGCCATAGTGCAAAATAATTACAATTTAGTATTAACACTGGAGTGATAGATGTGCAGAAGATGATGTGCAAATAGAGATACTGGAGTGCAAATGAGAAAAATAAATAACAATATGGGGATGAGGTAGTTGGGTGGGCTAATTACAGATGGGCTGTGTACAGCTGCAGTGATCGGTAAGCTGCTCTGACAACTGATGCTTAAAGTTAGTGAGTGAGATAAGTCTCCAGCTTCAGAGATTTTTGCAGTTCGTTCCAGTCATTGGCAGCAGAGAACTGGAAGGAATGGCGGCCAAAAGAGGTGTTGGCTTTGGGGATGACCAGTGAGATATACCTGCTGGAGCGCATACTACGGATGGGTGTTGGTATGGTGACCAATGAGCTAAGATAAGGCGGGGATTTGCCTAGCAGTGATTTATAGATGACCTGGAGCCAGTGGGTTTGGCGACGAATATGTAGTGAGGGCCAGCCAACGAGAGCGTACAGGTCACAATGGTGGGTATTGATATACACAGAGAATAGAGTCGGCCCGAGAATTGAACCCTGTGGCACCCCCATAGAGACTGCCCTCCAGACAACAGGCCCTCCGATTTGACACATTGAACTCTATCTGAGAAGTAGTTGGTGAACCAGGCGAGGCAGTCATTTGAGAAACCAAGGCTATCTAGTCTGCCAATAAGAATGTGGTGATTGACAGAGTCGAAAGCCTTGGCCAGGTCGATGAAGACGGCTGCACAGTACTGTTTTTTAAAAATCAATCACTGTTATAATATCGCTTAGGACCTTGAGCGTGGCTGAGGTGCACCCATGACCAGCTCGGAAACCAGATTGCATAGCGGAGAAGGTACGGTGATTTTCGAAATGGTCAGTGATCTGTTTGTTAACTTGGCTTTCAAATACTGTCGAAAGGCAGGGCAGAATGGATATAGGTCTGTAACAGTTTGGATCTAGAGTGTCACCCCCTTTGAAGAGGGGAATAACCACGGCAGCTTTCCAATCTCTGGGGATCTCAGACGATACGAAAGAGAGGTTGAACAGGCTAGCAATAGGGGTTGCGACAATTTCGGCGGCTAATTTATGAAAGAAAGGGTCCAGATTGTCTAGCCCAGCTGATTTGTAGGGGTCCAGATTTTGCAGGACTTTCAGAACATCAGCTGTCTGAATTTGGGTGAAGGAGAAGCGGGGGGGGGGGGCATGGGCAAGTTGCAGCAGTGGGTGCAGAGCTGGTGGCCGGGGTAGGGGTAGCCAGGTGGACAGCATGGCCAGCTGTAGCAAAATGCTTGTTGAAATTCTCGATTATCGTAGATTTATCGGTGGTGACAGTGTTTCCTAGCCTCAGTGCAGTGGGCAGCTGGGAGGAGGTGCTCTTATTCTCCATGGACTTTAGTGTCGCAAAACTTTTTGGAGTTAGTGCTACAGGATGCAAATTTCTGTTTGAAAAAGCTAACCTTTGCTTTCCTAACTGATTATGTATATTGGTTCCTGACTTCCCTGAAAAGTTGCATATCGCGGGGGCTGTTCGATGCTAATGCAGTACGCCACAGCATGTTTTTGTGCTGGTCAAGGGCAGTCAAGTCTGGAGTGAACCAGGGGCTATATCTGTTCTTAGTTCTGCATCTTTTGAATGGGGCATGCTTATTTAAGATGGAGAGGAAAGCACTTTTAAAGAACAACTAACATTCCTCTACTGACGGAATGAGGTCAATATCCATCCAGGATACCCGGGCCAGGTCAATTAGAAAGGCCTGCTCGCTAAAGTGTTTTAGGGAGCGTTTGACAGTGATGAGGGGTGGTCGTTTGACCGCGGACCCATTACGGATGCAGGCAATGAGGCAGTGATTGCTGAGATCCTGGCCGAAGACAGCGGAGGTGTATTTAGAGGGTAAATTAGTCAGGATGATATCTATGAGGGTGCCCATGTTTACGGATTTAGGGTTGTACCTGGTAGGTTCCTTGATAATTTGTGTGAGATTGAGGGCATCTAGTTTAGATTGTAGGACGGCCGGAGCGTTAAGCATATCCCAGTTTAGGTCACCAAGCAGTACGAAGTCTGAGGATATGGGGGGCAATCAATTCACTTATGGTGTCTAGGGCACAGCTGGGGGCTGAGGGGGGGCTGTAGCAAGCGACAACAGTGAGAGACTTATTTCTGGAAAGGTGGATTTTTAGAAGTAGAAGCTCAAACTGTTTGGGCCACAGACCTGGATAGTATGATAGAGCTCTGCAGGCTATCTCTACAGTAGATTGCAACTACATCCCCTTTGGCAGTTCTATCTAGACAGAAAATATTGTAGTTGGGGATGCACATTTCTGAATTTTTGGTGGCCTTCCTAAGCCAGCATTCAGACACTGCTAGAACATCAGGGTTGGCGGAGTGTGCTAACGCGGTGAATAACTCAAACTTAGGGAGGAGGCTTCTGATGTTAACATGCAAGAAACCAAGGCTTTTACGGTTACAGAAGTCAACAATTGATAGCGCCTGGGGAGTAGAAGTGATACTGGGGGCTACAGGGCCTGTCAGAAAGTTGTTTTCATTTCAAGTTAAAGTGGACTGTTAGATAGCTAGCTAACGTTAGCTGGCTGGCTCGCTAGCTAGCTAACGTTACGTGTATGATCTGTGTAGTAATATTATTCGTATCTCAGATACATTTGCATTGCTAGTTATAGCCTAACGTTAGCTAGCTAGCTAACATTGAACCTGGTTGGTTAGCTACCTGCAGATTCATGCAGGGTAGTGACTTTATGAGTTTGGATTATGGTTCAATGTTTAGTTAGCTAGCTGACTAGCTAGCTACATGTCTAAACAAAAGACTCCACTATGCAAGTAACCATTTCACTACTCCTTTTGTATCCTGTGCATGTGACAAATAAACTTTGATTTTATTTGATATAGTATGTGTTTACCAGAGACGGTAATGTGAAGAACATGACCTACACCAAAGTCAACTTAGGGTATAATGTTAGGCCAACGAGACATTGTCCAAGTTCTAAAATGCTCCGGTAGAATGCCCTGCTTTTATTTAGTCACACTCACAACCGTAAGCTATTTTCTGTAATTGGCTCACCAACTTGTAAATAAAGATCTTGTTGTGAGTGTATTTTCCTGTAATAATGAAGACAAATGAGCTAAAGTGAAGATGTTGTCAGCTACAGCGGCTTGCGAAAGTATTCACCCCCCTTGGCATTTTTCCTATTTTGTTTCCTTACAACCTGGAATTAAAATTGTTTTTTTGTGGGGGTTTGTATCATTTCATTTACACAACATGCCTACCACTTTGAAGATGCAAAATATTTTTTTAAAGTGAAACAAACAAGAAATAAGACAAAAAATCAGAACTTGAGCATGCATAACTATTCACCCCCCCAAAAGTCAATACTTTTTAGAGCCACCTTTTGCAGCAATTACAGCTGCAAGTCTCTTGGGGTATGTCTCTATAAGCTTGGCAAATCTAGCCACTGGGATTTTTGGCCATTCTTCAAGGCAAAACTGCTCCAGCTCCTTCAAGTTGAATGGGTTCCGCTGGTGTACAACAATCTTTAAGTCAAATGTTTCCCCTTAAACCACTCAAGTGTTGCTTTAGCAGTATGCTTAGGGTCATTGTCCTGCTGGAAGGTGAACCTCCGTCACAGTCTCAAATCTATGGAAGACTGAAACAGGTTTCCCTCAAGAATTTCCCTGTATTTAGCGCCATCCATCATTCCTTCAATTCTGACCAGTTTCCCAGTCCCTGCCGATGGAAAAACATCCCCACAGCATGATGCTGCCACCACCATGCTTCACTGTGGGGATGGTGTTCTCGGGGTGATGACATAGCGTTTTCTTTGATGGCCAAAAAGCTCAATTTTAGTCTCATCTGACCAGAGTACCTTCTTCCATATGTTTGGGGAGTCTCCCACATGCCTTTTGGCGAACACCAAATGTGTTTGCTTATTTTTTCCTTTAAGCAATGGCTTTTTTCTGGCTACTCTTCTGTAAAGCCCAGCTCTGTGGAGTGTACGGCTTAAAGTGGTCTTATGGACAGATACTCCAATCTCCGCTGTGGAGCTTTGCAGCTCCTTCAGGGTTATCTTTGGTCTCTTTGTTGCCTCTGATTAATGCCCTCCTTGCCTGGTCCGTGAGTTTTGGTGGGTGGCCCTCTCTTGGCAGATTTGTTGCGGTGCCATATTCTTTCCATTTTTTAATAATGTATTTAATGGCGCTCTTTGGGATGTTCAACGTTAAGGATATTTTTTTATAACCCTGCCCTGATCTATACTTCTCCACATCTTTGTCCCTGACCTGTTTGGAGAGCTCCTTGGTCTTCATGGTGCCACTTGCTTGGTGGTGCCCCATGCTTAGTGGTGTTGCAGACACCTTTCAGAACAGGTGTATATATACTGAGATCATGTGACAGATCATGTGACACTTAGATTGCACACAGGTGGACTTTATTTAACTAATTATGTGACTTCTGAAGGTAATTGGTTGCACCAGATCTTATTTAGGGGCTTCATAGCAAAGGGGGTGAATACATAATCACGCACCACTTTTCCGTTATTTATTTTTTAGAATTTTTTTAAACAAGTTATTTATTTATTTTCACTTCACCAATTTTGATTATTTTGTGTATGTCCATTACAGGAAATCCAAATAAAAATCCATTAAAATTACAGGTTGTAATGCAACAAAATAGGAAAAACACCAAGGGGGATGAAAACTTTTGCAAGGCACTGTATATGATATGGTCATTATTTGAACTGGCTAGCCAGCTAACTTAATGTTCTTTAACTCATAAAACATTTTTGAAAATGGCTCATTGTCATTATCCTTGCAAGGGGAAGGTGCTAGAGTATTGAAAACAGGGGTGCCAATAATTTTGAACCCTATCTTTTTCAGATTTGTTAAAAATTACTTTTTCTGCCCAGCTAGAGCTGCCCCGTTCAACTGTAAGTGCTGTTATTGTGAAGTGGAAACATCTAGGAGCAACAACGGCGCAGCCGCAACGTGGTAGGCTACACAAGCTCACAGAACGAGACCGCTGAGTGCTGAAGTGCGTAGCGCGTAAAAATCATCTGTCCTCGGTTGCAACACTCACTACTGAGTTCCAAACTGCCTCTGGAAGCAACGTCAGCATAATAACTGTTCGTCGGGAGCTTTATGAAATGGGTTTTCATGACCGAGCAGCCGCACAAATGCCTAAGATCATCATGCGCAATGCCAAGCGTCGGCTGGAGTGGTGTAAACCTCGCTGCGATTGGACTCTGGAGCTTTCTCTGGAGTGATGAATCATGCTTCACCATCTGGCACTCCGACGGACAAATCTGGGTTTGGCGGATGCCAGGAGAATGCTACCTGCCCCAATGCATAGTTCCAACTGTAACGTTTGGTGGAGGAGGAATAATGGTCTGGGGCTGTTTTTCACGGTTCGCGCTAGGCCCCTTAGATCCAATGAAGGGAATTCTTAACGCTACAGCATACAATGACATTCCAGACGATTCTGTGCTTCCAACTTTGTGGCCCTTTCCTGTTTCAGTATGACAATGTCCCTGTGCACAAAGCGATGTCCATACAGAAATGGTTTGTCGAGATCGGTGTGGAAGAACATGACTGGCCTGCACAGAGCCCTGACCTTAACCCCATTGAACACCTTTGGGGTGAATTGGAACACCGACTGCGAGCCAGGCCTAATTGCCCAACATCAGTGTCCGACCTCACTAATGCTCTTGTGGCTGAATGGAAGCAAGTCCCCGCTGCAATGTTCCAACATCTAGTGTAAAGCCTTCCCAGAAGAGTGGGGGCTGTTATCGCAGCAAAGGGGGGACCAACTCCATATTAATGCCCATGATTTTGGAATCAGATGTTCGACGAGCAGGTGTCCACATACTTTTGTTCGTGTAGTGTATATATACTTTAATCTAGTAGTTCATTGGTTTCATGGACATGGCTTGAACCTCATTTGTGTACCTGTCTGTTGGCATCTGAAGGTCCATTCTGCAGAGCCCAGGCAGACAGGGTGTTGAATCCTTTAACCACCTCAGCTCCAGGGACCAGGCTGCTCAGGTACATATATCCACATTTACAGTACAGCAACATACACATACTGTAGATACACATCAACATATAAAAACATTCCTAATTAACAAAAAAACATACACATAATAACAACAACACACTGTATAGCTCTCACCTTTGCAGGTACTCCGCATTGGCCTCTGGGTACTGATTCTTCCTCAGGTTGTTACTGAGGTCCACCAACACCTGCAATTCAACTATACAGTTACATATTGACAAACCAGACATTCATAAATACAGTGAGGGAAAAAAGTATTTGATTCCCTGCTGATTTTGTACGTTTGCCCACTGACAAAGAAATGATCAGTCTATAATTTTAATGGTAGATTTATTTTAACAGTGAGAGACAGAATAACAACAAAAAAATCCAGAAAAAACGCATGTCAAATGTTATAAATTGATTTGCATTTTAATGAGGGAAATAAGTATTTGACCCCCTCTCAATCAGAAAGATTTCTGGCTCCCAGGTGTCTTTTATAAAGGTAACGAGCTGAGGTTAGGAGCACACTCTTAAAGGGAGTGGTCCTAATCTCAGCTTGTTACCTGTATAAAAGACACCTGTCCACAGAAGCAATCAATCAATCAGATTCCAAACTCTCCACCATGGCCAAGACCAAAGAGCTCTCCAAGGATGTCAAGGACAAGATTGTAGATCTAAACAAGGCCGGAATGGGCTACAAGACCATCGCCAAGCAGCTTGGTGAGAAGGTGACAACAGTTGGTGCGATTATTCGCAAATGGAAGAAACACAAAATAACTGTCAATCTCCCTCGTCCTGGGGCTCCATGCAAGATCTCACCTCGTGGAGTTGCAATGATCATGAGAACGGTGAGGAATCAGCCCAGAACTACACGGGAAGATCTTGTCAATAATCTCAAGGCAGCTGGGAGCATAGTCACCAAGAAAACAATTGGTAACACACTACGCCGTGAAGGACTGAAATCCTGCAGCGCCTACAAGGTCCCCCTGCTCAAGAAAGCACATATACAGTGGGGAAAAAAAGTATTTAGTCAGCCACCAATTGTGCAAGTTCTCCCACTTAAAAAGATGAGAGAGGCCTGTAATTTTCATCATAGGTACACGTCAACTATGACAGACAAAATGAGAAATAAAATTCCAGAAAATCACATATTAGGATTTTTAATGAATTTATTTGCAAATTATGGTGGAAAATAAGTATTTGGTCAATAACAAAAGTTTCTCAATACTTTGTTATATACCCTTTGTTGGCAATGACACAGGTCAAACGTTTTCTGTAAGTCTTCACAAGGTTTTCACACACTGTTGCTGGTATTTTGGCCCATTCCTCCATGCAGATCTCCTCTAGAGCAGTGATGTTTTGGGTCTGTCGCTGGGCAACACGGACTTTCAACTCCCTCCAAATATTTTCTATGGGGTTGAGATCTGGAGACTGGCTAGGCCACTCCAGGACATTGAAATGCTTCTTACGAAGCCTCTCCTTCGTTGCCCGGGCGGTGTGTTTGGGATCATTGTCATGCTGAAAGACCCAGCCACGTTTCATCTTCAATGCCCTTGCTGATGGAAGGAGGTTTTCACACAAAATCTCATGATACATGGCCCCATTCATTCTTTCCTTTACACGGATCAGTCGTCCTGGTCCCTTTGCAGAAAAACAGCCCCAAAGCATGATGTTTCCACCCCCATGCTTCACAGTAGGTATGGTGCAACTCAGCATTCTTTGTCCTCCAAACACGACGAGTTGAGTTTTTACCTAAAAGTTCTATTTTGGTTTCATCTGACCATATGACATTCTCCCAATCCTCTTCTGGATCATCCAAATGCACTCTAGCAAACTTCAGACGGGCCTGGACATGTACTGGCTTAAGCAGGGGGACACGTCTGGCACTGCAGGATTTGAGTCCCTGGCGGCGTAGTGTGTTACTGATGGTAGGCTTTGTTACTTTGGTCCCAGCTCTCTGCAGGTCATTCACTAGGTCCCCCCGTGTGGTTCTGGGATTTTGCTCACCATTCTTGTGATCATTTTGACCCCACGGGGTGAGAACTTGCGTGGAGCCCCAGATCGAGGGAGATTATCAGTGGTCTTGTATGTCTTCCATTTCCTAATAATTGCTCCCACAGTTGATTTCTTCAAACCAAGCTGCTTACCTATTGCAGATTCAGTCTTCCCAGCCTGGTGCAGGTCTACAATTTTGTTTCTGGTGTCCTTTGACAGCTCTTTGGTCTTGGCCATAGTGGAGTTTGGAGTGTGACTGTTTGAGGTTGTGGACAGGTGTCTTTTATACTGATAACAAGTTCAAACAGGTGCCATTAATACAGGTAACGAGTGGAGGACAGAGGAGCCTCTTAAAGAAGAAGTTACAGGTCTGTGAGAGCCAGAAATCTTGCTTGTTTGTAGGTAACCAAATACTTATTTTCCACCATCATTTGCAAATAAATTCATTAAAAATCCTACAATGTGATTTTCAGGATTTTTTTTTCTCAATTTGTCTGTCATAGTTGACGTGTACCTATGATGAAAATTACAGGCCTCTCTCATCTTTTTAAGTGTGAGAACTTGCACAATTGGTGGCTGACTAAATACTTTTTTTCCCCACTGTACATGTTAGATTAGGTGGGGACTCAGGCGCAGAGACGGACACACGGACAAAGAGGGTGAATATGATGTAGTTTATTCAGGGGGTTTTGGCAGAGAGGAGTAGTGCAGGGTGGAGCAGCTTCAGACCGGGGTAGGAGCTGCGTGGTGAGGAGAGCCAGTAGCACCGAGAGCTGGATGCCGAGGATAACAGACAACTGACGAGCGGGTTGCGGCGTGGGAGTGGCAGGCAGGCAGGCAGCAGGAATAGACGGGATCTGGTCGAAGGAGAAAACAGGTTACAAACTTGGCAGAGACAACTATAAAGCTAAGAGAGTATCAACTAAACTGAGACTCCTGTACGGAGCCAAGTTACCACAGGTGGTGAAGGAACGAACTGGCGCTGGAGAGGTGTCCAGCCCGGGTAGATGACTGCTGGTTGATTGGTGACAATGAGCCGCAGCTGAGGTAACTGAGCATGAGAGAGAATGGCCACGCCCCCTGACCTAGATCCTCTGACTGGGCTGCACAGCAGGGGGAGACAGACACAGACCACACACACACAGGGAAAAAGGGAAACGGAAAACAAGAGGGAACAAGAACAACAGTGCCGAACCGTAACAGTACCCCCCCCCCTCAACGGGCGCCACCCGGCGACCCCCCCGGCTTGTCAGGGTGGTCCCTATGGAAGTCAGCCACCAGCTGCGGGTCCAGTATAAACCGCCGGGGAATCCAGGACCTCTCCTCGGGACCATATCCCTCCCAGTCCACCAGGTACTGAAAACCTCTACCACGCCTCCGGACGTCCAGCAGTCTCCGCACCGTGTAGGCTGGATGGTCGTCAAATAATACGCGGTGGCGGAGGGGGATCCACCGGCGGACACAAAGGGCTGGAGGAGACCAGTTTAAGCTGGGACACGTGAAATGTAGGATGGACTCTCATGGCCTGGGGAAGCTTCAACCGAACAGCCGAAGGGTTGATGATGGAGTCGATCACGAAAGGACCCAAATACCGGGGCGACAGCTTACGGGAGTCAGTGCGTAGAGGGATGTTGCTGGAGGAGAGCCAGACTCGCTGACCAGGCTGGAACTGGGGAGCGACTATCCGGTGTCTGTCCGCCACTCTCTTGTTGCGCTCTGCTGTCCGTAGAAGGGCCTCACGGGTGTCCACCCACACCTTGCGGCAGCGACGAAGGTTATCCTGAACTGATGGGACGGCTAACTCCTTTTCCTGAGACGGGAACAATGGCGGTTGGTATCCCAAAGCCGCCTCAAATGGTGAGAGACCAGTGGCAGATGAGGTGAGGGAATTGTGGGCATATTCGACCCACGGGAGGTGTTTGGCCCAGGTGGACGGGTTCTGGGATGTCACACAGCGTAGAGCAGCCTCCAGGTCCTGATTGGTCCTCTCAGTCTGGCCATTGGACTGGGGATGGAAACCTGATGAGAGACTGACAGAGGCACCCAGAGCAGAACAAAACTCCTTCCATACCCGAGAAATGAACTGTGGACCTCTATCGGACACTATGTCCACAGGAATTCCATGGGGACGGAATACATGTAGGACAAAGAGGTCGGCCGTCTCACTGGCAGACGGTAATTTTGGTAATGCAACAAAATGGGCAGATTTAGAGAATCTGTCCACGATGGTGAGTATGGTGTCATTACCTTCCGACATAGGAAGTCCAGTGACGAAGTCCAAGGCCACGTGAGACCAAGGACGACTCGGGACTGGGAGAGGCCGCAGCAGGCCCGAAGGAGCCCGGTGGGAAGCCTTATTTTGGGCACAGATGGATCAGGCCGCCACGTACTCCCGGACGTCAGCCTCGACAGATGGCCACCAAAAGTGCCTCTTCAGTAGCGACAGTGTACGGTTCATACCAGGGTGGCAGGAGAAGCGCGAGGTGTGGATCCAGTTGAGCACTTGCGGCCGCACGGCTGCGGGAACATAGAGAAGGTCGGAGGGGCCATCGGCCGGTCCAGGTTCCGACTCTTGAGCCGATCGGACGAGGGACTCGATTTCCCAGTGAACAGCCGCCACCAAACAGGAAGCGGGCAGAATAGGTTCAGGATTGCTGGAGTCTTCATTGTCTGTAAACTGGCGAGAGAGAGCATCAGGCTTGACATTGCGTGTGCCAGGACGGTATGTTAAAGTAAACTTGAACCTGCTGAAAAACAGGGCCCATCTGGCCTGACGGGAGTTTAGCCTCTTGGATGACTGGATGTAAGCCAGGTTCTTGTGGTCTGTCCAGACTATGAAGGGTTGCTCTGCTCCGTCTAGCCAGTGCCTCCACTCCTCCAACGCCAACTTAACAGCAAGCAACTCCCCGGTTACCCACGTCGTAGTTCTTCTCCGCAGGGGTCAATCTCCTGGAGAAAAAGGCCACAGGATGGATCTTCTGGTCCGTGGGGGAACGTTGTGACAGGACAGCCCCCACCCCCGAATCAGAGGCGTCCACTTCCACAATAAACTGCAAACTAGCATCTGGATGAATAAGAACAGGTGAGGTGGTGAACAGTTCCTTCAGTGTACTCACGGCTGACTCGGCCTCCGGCGTCCACAGGAATGGCACCTTTGGGGAGGTGAGCTTGGTCAGGGGGCAACCACTTGGCTGAAACCCCTGATGAAGCGTCGGTAGAAGTTGGCGAAGCCCAGGAAGCGTTGTAGCTGCTTCCGGGACGTGGGTGTGGGCCACTCCGCAACCGCTCTGATCTTGTCAGGGTCTGGTGACACTTGTCCCCGCTCGATAATAAAACCCAAAAAGGGGACGGACTGCCGGTGGAACTCACACTTTTCTGCCTTCACATACAGTTTATTTTCCATGAGGCGTTGGAGAACCAGACGGACGTGGGAGACGTGTTCATCCTGTGACTTAGAGAATATAAGAATGTCATCCAAATAGACAAACACAAAACGGTGTAGAAAATCCCTCAACACATCGTTAACCATGGCCTGAAACACTGCTGGGGCATTAGTGAGACCGAATGGCATGACTAAGTATTCAAAGTGTCCGAGAGGGGTATTGAACGCAGTTTTCCATTCGTCTCCCTGCCTGATCCTAACGAGGTGGTAAGCGTTACGCAGGTCGAGTTTGGTAAACACGGTAGCTCCATGAAGGGGTTCAAATGCTGAGTTGATGAGAGGCAGGGGGTACGTATTTCTGACTGTGATGTTATTAAGTCCTCTGTAGTCAATGCAGGGGCGTAATGTTTTGTCCTTCTTCTCAACAAAAAAGAACCCCGCTCCAACAGCGGAAGATGAGGGACGAATGAGGCCAGAGGCTAGAGAGTCGCCTATGTAGGTTTCCCATAGCTTCTCTCTCAGTACGGGACAGATTGAAAAGCCGACTGGACGGCAAAGGGGCTCCAGGCAGTAACTCAATGGCGCAATCGTATGGCCTATGAGGTGGTAGTGAAAGTGCTTTGGACTTGCTGAATACCTCGGCCAGGTCCAGGTACTCGTCAGGGACTGAAGAGAGGTCTGGGGGTTTGACAGGGGATGCAGGGGAACCTACAGAGGGCGGAATAGCCGACCCAAGGCAAGCATAATGGCAGTGAGTGCTCCAACTGTGTATCTTGTGGTTTTGCCAGTCAATATGGGGGGTTGTGAAGGCTAAGCCAAGGGAAACCGAGGATAAGAGGGGAGGCAGAGGAGGAGACTACTTTAAACTGGATGGTTTCTTTGTGATTGCCGGACAGTATGAGAGAAACGGGGACAGTTTGGTGGGTGATGTTGGCAAACTGATGACCGTCAATAGCGGTTACTGTTATAGGCTTAGGCAGGGGCTTAACAGGGATCTCAGCCTGAGTAACCAGGTTAACGTCCAGGAAACTATCCTCAGCACCAGAGTCAATGAAAGCAGCTAAAGGGAGAGACAGATTCCTGAACTGGACTGTAGCTGGGATAACTAGACGGGGTGCTGTGGGCATGGAGTCAGGTGTAACACTTGCAAGTACGCCCCACGTTTACCTGCGAGCTTTGTCTCTTGGGGCGAACCGGACAGTTAACCAGAAAATGAGTGCGGCCCCCACAGTACACGCACTCACCAGCCCGCATGCGCCGTTCCTTTTCGGCAGGGGACAGACGAGCACGGCCCAGCTGCATGGGCTCGTCTAGTTCCGTGGAGGGATCCGCTGAGGTGTATGGGCGGTGTCCGAGTGGTGGTGTAGCTCGGGTTGCAGAAAGCGAGAGGCCCCCGCCTGCAGTGCGGACCCGACCGCTCCTCTCCTGTAGCCTGTTGTCTATACGGGTAGCAAGAGAAACGAGAGAATGAAGGTTAGCAGGCTCCTCACGAACAGCTAGTTCATCCTTAATTGTGTCACTCAAACCGTTAACAAACGCTCCCTGAAGAGCGTCGTCATTCCACTTGGAATCGGCTGCCAAGGTCCAAAAATCAATGGCGTATTCAGCCACGCTACCCATGCCCTGTCGTAGCTTCAATAGTCTCTTTGTGGCGGTCCCGGCATGGTCCGGGTGATCAAACACAATTTCCAATTGAGAGGAAAAATCGTCAAACGACAGGCTGGCAATCTGCTGAGTAGAACAAGCCGCTTCTGCCCAAATCAAAGCTTTGCCCCTTAGTAACCCCAGAGCGTAATGTACCTTTGAGGATTCCGTGGAGAACGACAGGGGCTTCTGTTGGAACACCAAGCGGCACTGAAGCAGGAAACCACGGCATTTGTTCAGGTCCCCGGTGAAAGGTTCGGGTGAGGTCGTAGGGGGTTCCCGAAGGGCAGGAGCGAAAACCGAGCCTGGAGCAACTGTAGGAGGAACAGGCGGAGGAGAAGCAGAGGGAGGAAGAGTAGTGAGTGTTACCAGGTTAGCTACCTGAGAGGTGAGCTGAGATACTTGATCCAACAACCGCTGGTTGTTATCCCATAGAGACCCGATGAGTTGGTCGTGTTGTCCCAATAACATTCCCTGTGAATGGAGGGCGCGTTGTACGCCATCACCCGTTGTTTCATGTGGCGTCTCTGCTGAGTCCATGTTTGGCCAGTTCGTTCTGTTAGATTAGGTGGGGACTCAGGCGCAGAGACGGACACACGGACAAAGAGGGTGAATATGATGTAGTTTATTCAGGGGGTTTTGGCAGAGAGGAGTAGTGCAGGGTGGAGCAGCTTCAGACCGGGGTAGGAGCTGCGTGGTGAGGAGAGCCAGTAGCACCGAGAGCTGGATGCCGAGGATAACAGACAACTGACGAGCGGGTTGCGGCGTGGGAGTGGCAGGCAGGCAGGCAGCAGGAATAGACGGGATCTGGTCGAAGGAGAAAACAGGTTACAAACTTGGCAGAGACAACTATAAAGCTAAGAGAGTATCAACTAAACTGAGACTCCTGTACGGAGCCAAGTTACCACAGGTGGTGAAGGAACGAACTGGCGCTGGAGAGGTGTCCAGCCCGGGTAGATGACTGCTGGTTGATTGGTGACAATGAGCCGCAGCTGAGGTAACTGAGCATGAGAGAGAATGGCCACGCCCCCTGACCTAGATCCTCTGACTGGGCTGCACAGCAGGGGGAGACAGACACAGACCACACACACACAGGGAAAAAGGGAAACGGAAAACAAGAGGGAACAAGAACAACAGTGCCGAACCGTAACAATACATGCCCGTCTGAAGTTTGCCAATGAACATCTGAATGATTCAGAGGAGAACTGGGTGAAAGTGTTGTGGTCAGATGAGACCAAAATGGAGCTCTTTGGCATCAACTCAACTCGCCGTGTTTGGAGGAGGAGGAATGCTGCCTATGACCCCAAGAACACCATCCCCACCGTCAAACATGGAGGTGGAAACATTATGCTTTGGGGGTGTTTTTCTGCTAAGGGGACAGGACAACTTCACCACATCAAAGGGACGATGGACGGGGCCATGTACCGTGAAATCTTGGGTGAGAACCTCCTTCGCTCAGCCAGGGCATTAAAAATGGGTCGTGGATGGGTGTTCCAGCATGACAATGACCCAAAACACACGGCCAAGGCAACAAAGGAGTGTCTCAAGAAGAAGCACATTAAGGTCCTGGAGTGGCCTAGCCAGTCTCCAGACCTTAATCCCATAGAAAATCTGTGGAGGGAGCTGAAGATTCGAGTTGCCAAACGTCAGCCTCGAAACCTTAATGACTTGGAGAAGATCTGCAAAGAGGAGTGGGACAAAATCCCTCCTGAGATGTGTGCAAACCTGGTGGCCAACTACAAGAAACGTCTGACCTCTGTGATTGCCAACAAGGGTTTTGCCACCAAGTACTAAGTCATGTTTTGCAGAGGGGTCAAATACTTATTTCCCTCATTAAAATGCAAATCAATTGATAACAATTTTGACATGCGTTTTTCTGGATTTTTTTGTTGTTATTCTGTCTCTCACTGTACAAATAAACCTACCATTCAAATTATAGACTGATCATGTCTTTGTCAGTGGGCAAACGTAGAAAATCAGCAGGGGATCAAATACTTTTTTCCCTCACTGTATAGCAGAAGTAATAAAATATATATGCTACCTTCCCCTTTAGCTGATTGGCCAGTGGTACGAGGAAGTCGTAGTGTTCTCTCTGGACAGCGATGAAGATCAGATGGGCTGACTGGGCAGCTGCAGCATGGCCCAGGACCT
Organism: Coregonus clupeaformis; assembly: GCF_020615455.1. Classification (NCBI taxonomy): domain Eukaryota; kingdom Metazoa; phylum Chordata; class Actinopteri; order Salmoniformes; family Salmonidae; genus Coregonus; species Coregonus clupeaformis. The sequence goes on from NC_059219.1 coordinate 1,169,461, forward strand.
GCATATACATCATCAACATATTGATACACACATAAACACACATACAGTATATTCACATATACTCCTTCAAACATAAACAAATATATTCAAATACATTTACAACACAGTAAAAACACATATCCACATTTAACATATTACCACATGAAACCAGATCTACTTTATTTTGTACCTGTGCTCTGTGTGGTAGGAGGCTGCTGCTCTGGGGCCGTCGGCTGCCGAACACCACCCCGTACCCCGCCTGCAGCAGACGCAGGCCCAGAGAGCGCCCCATGTCCCCCGTCCCAAACACACACACCCTCTCATACTCAGGTGGGGCAGGGACAGCCTCCCTCATCGGAGACAGGGACACACACTCACTCTTCTCACTCCTCTCCTGACCCGTCATGCCTGAACAGAGACAGGCAAAGATCTCCTCAAGTCAACAGAAAGTGTCAGAAAGACCAAAGAGTTTAAAATACCTTCCTGAAGTTGCAATTACAGAAAAAGCACATCCACATAAATGGAGCTCGCAGGATGAACGTCCCTTTCACTTCGCAAGGTTTTTCAGCAGACACCTCTAGACGGAGTGTTACAGTCCAGACAGAGCACTGTCAATCAATGCTAGGACAGCTTACTGTTCTCTGCATTACATGTCACAAAACAATAGTCTTCAGAGTTGGAGCAGCTCCTCTGAGTTATCAAGAGGAATGTCTGACTGAGACACTACTGACTGAGTGTCTATTTGTGTCTGGGCACGGTCCTGGAGGGAGGAGGGAAGGGAGTAGTCTCTCTGCCAAGCTGGAAACTCAGTTCGAAGAGGGTGTGTTTTTGCTTGTGTATTTGTGTGTGTGTGTGTGTGCAGGAAAGCCCATGGCACTCACTCTGTAGTGTTTCTGGGAAGCAGGGAATTACATAATAGTGGAATACCAGACCGGGAGAGATGCCAGATCACTGTGGTCTTTCTGGGTTCACACAAGCACAGGTCCTTTCACAGTTCAGGACAATAACACAACAGCAGCTGCACTTTGGTTTGTTGTAATACTACCGTCTTCATAAGCTGCCTTACCTCAGATGGCTTTTGCTCAAAGATGTGACAACATTCCATTGTGTGCAACAATAAGCTTGTAACTCCACAAAGCACAGAATGTGAAATACCAGAAGAAATGTGTCACATCACCATGAACAGTGTTTCCCAAATACAGCAGGTCAAATGTGGCTTGAAACACTGGTTTCTTCAAAGCAATAAAAATCTAAATGCTTGATTTGGTGTCAGAGCACAGTAGAATTAGTGAACCCAAGCTTTAGACTGGGCTTAGTTTACAGTAAACCAGTAACTGTGCATGGGTAAAATCACTGGGGAAGGAAGCTAAGCCAGAAAAAAAGCCATATTACAACCTATGTGTTGTAATAATTGTGTTGTTTGCTCTCTAACCTGTTAGGTCATATGCCTTGCGACCGTGATATATAGGCCTAAGGCCGAGACAATAAGATGACACAGTGGCAGAATAAATTCAATCACACCTTTGTTTCATCACAAAACCGGAGAGCAACCTCTGTCTGGTGAAGTCCACAAAGCATATTACATGTAACAAACCGTTACGTGGCCTAAAGAATGGTCAAGTAAGTTAATGTTTCCGACATTTTCGGATTACTAAACAACTATTGATTTAGAACCACAGAGAGTTACCGCAAGTTGCAAAGAAAACAGGAGCTGCCTCTACTATGAATGCGTTCTTGTTGATTGGAGAGTGTGTGTGTGTGTGAGTGTGTGTGGAAAGAAAGATGTCTCTGCTGTGTTTGAGCTGTGTGGATTGTGCAGAGATTTATATGCTCGACTCATGCTATGATAAGATTTTATGTTAGATATATATACATATATATGTTTTGGTTGAGAACAGGGGTTTTAGTTTTTTGTAAGGAAATCTGTTAATTACGGTTAAAACCTTATGAGTCTCCATTTGAGAGAACGTTTTCAAATGTGTTAAAATCTATGAACCCCCGGGAGGACGTTATGATTGTATAGAGAGGATTTGTAATGGATAAGCAAATAAGTATACGTCTGCACATTAGAGTGGAATAAGTGAAGAAAGAAGAGAGAGAAAATAGACTATAGTAAAGTAAGAAACTTCGAAGTAGGATTTGTGTTCTATGTTTTGTGTTGGTTTGTGCGTTTTGTTCAGTGTTACTGTTTGTCTGTGTGGTAAATGTGGTTTGTTGGAAAAAACGGAGGGACAGCTGGTCTGTCTGCTGTTTGACTTAGAGAAAAATTACTTGCAGGAGTACTCATCTCACTCTGAAGTCACACTAATAAATGAACTGCGCATGTGTGGAATTCTAGGAGTTTACAGTTACACAGAACGAATAGGCCACTCCCCTGCCTGCACTGAGCTGCTGTGGCACGCAGACTTATAGATGCAAAGAGAAGGAGGGGGAGACTTGAGTACACACAAATAAAGTATTCTGTTTGTTAAGCGGCTGTTGCTTGACTATGAAACTATTTGATTGAGATCCATTGAATTTATAAATGAGAGCTATGTTAACGGAATAAAAAAATTGAAATAACAAAAATAAAAAAATGTTATTGCGCTAATTAAAATATTCCTGAGTTAAGCTGCTTGCTTATTTCTTAGCGCAATTGTGAACATAGGTATGTCTAAAAGGATAAGAAAACATATATGGTGATTACTCCAATAGTTTAATATCTGTATTGTATGGTTGAAATAACCCAGTGAGTACATAAAATACTAAATTGTTGTCTGTTTCTTTTGTTCTCCTGTGGTGTGAGAGACGAGAAGGAGGAGGTGCTGACCAGTGTGTGCTGTCCCGGATCCAGTCCAATTAAGGCCAGTACTGTTCTATCCACAAACTTACTTTCCCTTACAGGATATTATAGACACATTTCTCGATGAAGGGCATTTATCTGTTTGTGTATGCCTAAAATATTTAATGTTGTGACCATTTAGCAGGGGACTTGGCAACAGACTGATCAATTGATGTAATTGAGAATTACACATTGGAGTTTTCTTTGTGCATGGGTTGTTTTTATTAGAGTTGTGTTGGAAATCCAGCACTGAGATTATTCTGTACAATTAAGGTGATTGGGTGTTTATTAAGCAATTGGTTTGTGGGCGCTGTAGTGTTGCTGGATTACAAGTCTTTCTTTTTTGATTGCTCTGAAGTTGACTAGTTTCCTTTACTTTTCTTAATCAGATGTGGTAAGATTGCCACTAATCAATAATTTGGTAGAATAAAAAAAATAAAAAATTAAATAGGAGGGAAAGATAAGCTACATAGCTTAAAGTATTTTTGGGTTTACAAATTAATTAGTTTAAAATAATAATAATAATAAAATAATTCACAATAAAGGAATATAAAAGAGTTGTTACAATGCGGAAAAAGGACATCAAAACTACGAAAGTAATTACTCCTGTTGATGTAGTACAAAAGAGTAACCCTCTAGTTAATGGTATTGCGAGGTTATCTGGAAAATGGCATAAACGTTGGCCTGACATTGAACAATCATGGCCAGTGGAAGGGACTCTTAACCCAGACGTAATTAAAATAATGCAAGTGCTTGTGTCCACGTATAAGGCAGATCAAAAGAAGGGGAAAAAAGGGGAACAGCGTAAAGAAAAGAGACAAAGAGAGCTGGGTGTTCTTAAGTTGTTTGAAAATGAGGGACAAAAACGGATAAAAGATAAGAGACAGAGGTATAGAGAAAATGGCAAAAGAGGCGAAGGTAACAGAAAAACAAATTTCAGAAGTCAATACACCTTTCTCACATTCAGCAAAAAGACCCCCACCTTACGAGGAAGAAGTAGAGTTTAAGGACGTCTATCCTCAGCTTCCAGTGATCATTCAGGAGGGTGATTATTGCATCAGAGATGAAAATGAACGAATAATAGAGAGAGGACAAGCAGAAACGACCATAAAGATTAATCCAAACTCCAAAAGTAAGAAGAAAACGACACGTCTGGAAACTAAGGGTAGAGTGAGGTTCAGGAGGATGGAATTAGAAGATGATGATGATGATGATCAGAGTGATTCAGAAGAGATCATGGGTGGATATGACCCTGTGATCAGACGGAGGTTGGCTAGAGCGGAAAGAAGGGGTGATGGAAGTTGGAAGAAGAAGGATACAAGAGATTCGACCTCTGATGAAAGTGAAGATGGAGACAGCGATGAAGATTTGGAGATTAAAGGAGCTTCATGTTCAAGAGGATTTTATCCTACAATGACTAGCACAGAAGAAATAGAAAGAGATATGGATCGATGCATATCATGCTTGGATAAGTCGAATAATTTAGATGAAGTAAGAGAATTGGAAGAACAACTCGAGAAGCTGAAGATACAGAAGGAAAAACTGCTGAAAAAAGGATCCCAAAAATTGGAGAGGAAGTATACATTGCGCCCAAGAAAAGGGAGCACAAGTAAGAAGATGATGCCAGTGATAATCCAAGGACAGAACCTGGAGTATAAGCCTTTGCAGAATACTGATATGTCAGATATACTTGAGAAGCTGCCTACTCTTCAAGATGGAGCACATCCTTGGATTTCAAAGTTGGAAGAAATTACGGTGGGAATACAGTCTGCCATAGGAGACATTAAGAGACTTTTGGCTAATCTCCTTGGGATTCCAGGTATGGAAGAAATTTTTCAGAGAGCTGGACTTAATCGATATGTGGAGACTGTGGTGAATGATCCTGAGTTGTTAGCTGCAAGTAGAAATCGGCTGTGGAGAGCACTGAAAGATACGTTTCCAACAAATGTGCATCCTGACAACTTTCTGATTGACCCACTAGGACAACAAGAAAATCCGAGAGCCTATGTGTCAAGAGCTCATCAAGTGTGGAGAAATATTACCGGAAATGATCCAGATGTGAGTCAAATTTAGCAGTCAATTTTGCGAGCTAAACTGCAGATGGGGCTTCCCTCACCAGTAAGAGCAAACTGGCAGAGGTGGTTGGACTTGGAAGCATGGCAAAAGGTATCTATACAGATCATATAGCCCATCAAGTGGATCTATACAGTAAAAAGGAACACAACCAGAAAGAACAGGACCAAGAAACTCTCAGAAAACTCAATCAAATACAACTGGTGGAGAATAAGAAGAAGGAGAAGAAACAGGCTTTGGTTATGCAGAATCAGTGTTCACCAAATCAACAATCATTGCCACAGCTTCAACCGAACCAGTTCCAACCGCAATTGTCCCAGCCACCACTAGTGGTACCAGTTGTTTCATATCCACAGGCAGTTTCCGGACAGACACAGAATTGGAGAGGAAGAGGACGAGAAGGCTTAGGAAGAGGACGAGAAGGCTTAGGAAGAGGAAGAGGAGGATGATTTAATCCATACTTCCAGCAATCTTCAGAAGTGTGTTATAATTGTGGACAGGTTGGTCACTTTGCCCGTGAGTGTAATGGGCCAGGAGGAAACACCAGAGGAAATTTCAGAGGAAGATACAGGGGCCAGTCAAGATCATTTGGAGGACCGGTGAACCCTTATAGGGGCCCGGAGCCAGGATTCTAGAGGTGCCCAGAAGATCCGAAAGGGGGGTGTCAGCTGGTAGCATCAGGACCGGAAAAATATCCAACAATTGAGGTGAAAGTAAACAACCGACCATTGGAAGTGATGGCGGATAGCGGAGCTGCTTTCACCTGTGTTCGGCCTGAAGATGCTACACATCTCCCCATGTCCAATCAACTGATTCGGACAATCGGGTTTGAGGGAGTGAAACAGCTGATTCCTCTTACGGAACCAATTGAGCTCTGCTATAAAAATCAGAAAACTACAATACCCATACTGGTATCGGAACATACACCTATTGCATTGTTGGGAAGAGATGCATTGTGTAGATTGAATTGTACAATAAAATGTACGCCAGACGGCTGTCTGGTAGAAGTGCCAAAAGAAACGGTTTACCAATTGTTGATGACGACAGAGATTGACTCTTCTTCAGTATTTTGGATTGGAAATCTCAGTGCAGATTTTTTGAAGCCGGCTAAGATATGGGAGAAATTCATTGTGGCAAACATGCCAGATGCGAGGCTTCCGGAATATCCATTTCATTGTACGCTCAAGTATTTCAAGAATGCTGCCCAATCGAACTCAGAGGAATGGTTGAGTCATCAACCAAAGAAAGTTCAACTCAGCTCATTGTCACGGTTTCGGCCGAGGCTGCCTCTCTCCCTTGTTCGGGCAGGCTTCGGCGTTCGTCGTCTCCGGAATTCTAGCTGCCACCGATTGATGTTTCATGTTCGTTTGCTTTTGTCTGTTTGTTTCTACACCTGTTTCTGTTTTGTAGTAATTAGTGTCCTATAAATTTCTCGTTGTGTTTGTCTTGTGTTGTGTGTGATTGTTACCGTCAGTCTGTGTATTGCTCGGTTGAGCGTTATTTTCTCCACTGTTTGCTGGAGCGTTCGTTGCACTTGGTTGTGCACTTATTTCATCCTGACGCACCTGTTTGTGCGCATTGTCTTTTCGCCTTCGTGCGTATTTTGCTGTCAGGCTTATTTCGTCCTGTTGCCTGTGTTTAGGCAGGAATACAGCTTTTTGGAATTCAGTCTGCTTCCTGCGTTTGATTCCTACACCACACCTACAACACGACCTGACAGAATCACACACCTTACAGTATGGAATCAGCAGGAGCCGAAGCAGCACATTCAAGACTGGAAACCCAGGTTCGGGAACAGCAAGAGCAGCTCCTGCAGATGGGGGCCGCCCTGCAGGAGGTGATGACCACCCTCCGAGGCTGGGGTCCGCCTCCACCGCCAGCCGCCCTGCCAGCACCATCGGCCAGCCCACCCAGTCCAGCGCCGGAACCTCGCGGAGTCCGACTATCTCTCCCGAGGTCCTACGACGGGACCGCAGCTGGGTGTCAGGGATTCCTGCTCCAGGTAGAGCTGTACCTGGCCACAGTACATCCGGCACCTTCAGGGCATGAGAGCGTGTCCGCCCTGATCTCCCTGCCTGGCCGGTAAAGCGTTGGAGTGGGCCAACGCGGAGTGGAGGAAGATCGACGCCACGACTATTACATACACCGAGTTCTCCCGCCGCTTTAGGGCGGTGTTCGACCATCCCCGGAGGGGAAAGCGGCGGGGAGCGTCTGGTCTTCCTCAGGCAGGGGAGGAGGAGTGCCCAGGAATTCGCACTCGAATTCCGTACTCTAGCGGCAGATGCAGGGTGGAGTGAGCGGGCCCTCATCGATCTATACCGATGTAGCCTCAGAGAGGACGTCCGGCGGGAGCTGGCCTGTAGGGACACCAGTCTCACTTTCGACCAGCTGGTCGACATGTCAATCAGGTTAGATAACCTATTGGCTACCCGCGGACGTCCTGAGGGGGTCCGTCCATTCCATCCTCCAGCGCATCCGAGCCGTGTCCTATGGAGCTCGGGGGCGCTGGCGCTAGAGATAGGAGGAGTCGGCAGACTAGGGGGTCCATCCACTGCACCAACTGTGGTCGGGGGAGGACACACCGCGGCTAGGTGCTGGGGATGGCCTCCTAGGGGAGATGACGACAGGTCCCGCACTGGGGATTCCTTCCAGGTGAGTAGGCGCCCACTCACCCAGAGCTCTCTGTTGCCCATTTCTGTATGCCTGTATGTTTTCCACAGGTAGCACCTCATGCCCAGCATAAGGCGCTGGTAGATTCAGGCGCAGCTGGGAATTTTATTGATAAAAAGTTTTGTTTAGCGTTAGGGATTCCCCTCATTCCTGTTGATGTTCCTTTTCCCGTTCACGCCCTAGATAGTCGTCCGTTGGGTACGGGCTTGATCAGGGAGGTCACGGCGCCACTTAGGATGTGTGCGCAGGGGGATCATCAGGAGATGATTCAGCTGTTCCTGATTGACTCTCCTGCGTATCCGGTGGTGCTGGGCATGCCCTGGTTGAGTACCCATAACCCAGTGATTTCGTGGCAGGAGAGGGCTCTGATGGAGTGGTCTGCTCAGTGTGTGGGTAGATGTTTGGGCGTTTCCGTAGGGGCTACCTCGGTGGAGAGTCCAAACCAGGTGCCCGCATTGCACATTCCACCTGAGTATGGGGATTTGGCTATCGCGTTTAGTAAGGCGAGGGCGGCGCGGTTGCCACCCCATAGGCAGGGGGATTGTGCGATAAACCTTCAGGCAGGAGCTGCGCTCCCACGGAGTCATGTGTATCCTCTGTCTCAGGAGGAGAAGAAAGCTATGGAGATTTACATAGACGAATCGCTGAGACAAGGATACATACGGCCGTCCACTTCCCCCGCGTCCTCGAGTTTCTTTTTCGTGAAGAAGAAGGATGGTGGTTTGCGTCCGTGCATCGATTACCGTGGTCTCAATCAGATTACGGTGAAGTATAGTTATCCACTCCCGCTGATTGCGACCATGACTGAGTCGTTGCATGGGGCGCGGTTCTTCACGAAATTAGATCTCAGGAGCGCGTACAACTTGGTGCGCATCAAGAAGGATGATGAATGGAAAACAGCCTTTAGTACCACCTCGGGCCATTACGAGTATCTAGTCATGCCATACGGGTTGATGAATGCTCTGTCGGTTTTCCAATCATTTGTGGATGAGATCTTCAGGGACATGCAGGGACAGGGAGTCGTTGTGTACATAGATGACATTCTCGTGTACTCACCTACCCATGTCGAGCATGTGGCCCTGGTGCGCAGAGTGTTGCGGAGGCTGGTGGAGCACGACCTGTATGTGAAGGCAGAGAAGTGTCTGTTTTTCCAGGAGTCTATCTCCTTTTTGGGGTATCAGTTGTCCGCGTCAGGGGTGAAGATGGAGGTAGACCGAGCGTCGGCCGTGCGTAATTGGCAAACACCAACCACTGTGAAAGAGGTGCAGCAGTTTTTGGGGTTTGCGAATTACTACCGGAGGTTTATCCGGGGTTTTGGGCAAGTGGCAGCTCCCATCACGTCTCTCTTGAAGGGGGGTCGGTGCGTCTGCAGTGGTCAGTCGAGGCGGACAGGGCGTTTGGGGAGGCTGAAGGACCTGTTTACCTCGGCTCCGGTGCTGGCGCATCCGGATCCCTCTTTACCATTTCAGGTAGAGGTGGACGCGTCTGAGGCCGGTATTGGCGCCGTGCTTTCACAACGGTCAGGCGCGCCACCTAAACTCCGCCCCTGTGCCTTCTATTCCAAGAAGCTCAGCCCGGCGGAGCGAAATTATGACATAGGGGACAGGGAGCTGTTAGCTGTGGTACAGGCCCTTAAGGTGTGGAGGCACTGGCTTGAGGGGGCTCAACACCCTTTCCTCATTTTGACGGACCACCGTAACCTGGAGTACATCCGGGGCAGCGAGGAGGCTGAACCCTCGGCAGGCTAGATGGAGTATGTTTTTGACCCGTTTCTCTTTTAAGATCACCTACATCCCTGGGTCACAAAACGGGAAGGCAGATGCGCTGTCTCGGCTGTATGACGGGGAGGAGAGGTTCGTGGAGCCCACTCCCATACTGCCGGAGTCGTGTCTAGTGGCACCGGTGGTGTGGGAGCTCGATTCTGAGCTCGAGCGGGCATTACGCACCGACCCTAGTCCACCACAATGCCCGGAGGGTCGGAAGTATGTTCCGCTCGAGTGTCGGGATCGATTGATCTATTGGGCTCACACGTCACCCTCCTCTGGACACCCGGGTATCGGCCGGACAGTGCACTGTCTTAGTGCCAAATATTGGTGTCCCACGTTGGCCAGGGATGTGAGGGTTTATGTTTCCTCCTGCTCGGTGTGCGCCCAGTGTAAGGCGCCTAGACATCTGCCTAGGGGTAAGTTACTGCCCCTGCCCGTTCCACAACGACCATGGTCCCACCTCTCGGTGGATTTTATAACTGACCTTCCCCTCTCTCAAGGGAATACTACCATCCTGGTCGTTGTGGACCGGTTCTCTAAGGCCTGTCGTTTGCTCCCCATGCCGGGTCTTCCTACTGCCCTGCAGACCGCCGAAGCTATATTCACCCATGTGTTCCGGCACTACGGGGTGCCCGAGGACATTGTGGCTGACCGAGGTCCCCAATTCACCTCCAGAGTCTGGAGAGCTTTTATGGAGCGGTTGGGGGTCTCGGTGAGCCTCACCTCGGGTTACCACCCGGAGAGTAATGGGCAGGTGGAACGCGTAAACCAGGATGTGGGTAGGTTTCTCAGAACGTACTGCCGGGATCGGCCGGAGGAGTGGGCGAGATATGTGCCCTGGGCCGAGATGGCACAGAACTCTCTCCGCCACTCCTCCACCCAACTAACCCCTTTTCAGTGTGTTTTGGGGTACCAGCCGGTTCTGGCACCATGGCATGAGAGCCAGATCGAGGCCCCCGCTGTGGATGAGTGGGTGCGGCGCTCGGAGGAGACGTGGGGACGCTGCACACGTCCATCTGCAGCGTGCCATACGTCGACAGAAGACGAGCGCCGACCTACACCGCAGTGAGGGGCCAGTGTACGCACCTGGAGATCGAGTCTGGCTCTCTGCCAGAAACCTGCCCCTCCGCCTGCCCTGTCGGAAGCTGGGTCGGCGGTTTGTAGGGCCATTTAAAGTCCTGAGAAGGTTGAACGAGGTATGTTATAGATTACAGTTACCAGTTGAGTATAAGTGTATTAACCCCTCGTTCCATGTGTCCCTTCTCAGGCCGGTGGTAGCAGGCCCACTCCAAGAACATGAGATCTTGGAGACCCCCCGGCCCCGTTGGACATCGAGGGGGTACCGGCGTACACCGTGAGATCCATCTTGGATTCTAGACGTCGGAGAGGGGGTCTTCAGTATCTAGTGGAGTGGGAGGGGTACGGTCCGGAGGAGCGGTGCTGGGTGCCGAGGGAGAGACATCTTGGACCCGTCGCTCCTGACGGAATTCCATCGGGGGTATCCGACGCGCCCTGCGCCGCGGCCTCCGGGTCGTCCCCAAGGCCGGGAGTCGAGCGCGGCGTCTGGAGCCGCGCGTCAAGGGGGGTACTGTCACGGTTTCGGCCGAGGCTGCCTCTCTCCCTTGTTCGGGCAGGCTTCGGCGTTCGTCGTCTCCGGAATTCTAGCTGCCACCGATTGATGTTTCATGTTCGTTTGCTTTTGTCTGTTTGTTTCTACACCTGTTTCTGTTTTGTAGTAATTAGTGTCCTATAAATTTCTCGTTGTGTTTGTCTTGTGTTGTGTGTGATTGTTACCGTCAGTCTGTGTATTGCTCGGTTGAGCGTTATTTTCTCCACTGTTTGCTGGAGCGTTCGTTGCACTTGGTTGTGCACTTATTTCATCCTGACGCACCTGTTTGTGCGCATTGTCTTTTCGCCTTCGTGCGTATTTTGCTGTCAGGCTTATTTCGTCCTGTTGCCTGTGTTTAGGCAGGAATACAGCTTTTTGGAATTCAGTCTGCTTCCTGCGTTTGATTCCTACACCACACCTACAACACGACCTGACACTCATGTTGCATAATTTTAGGACCACAAGGAGCAGCTATGAAGATAAACACAGACGATTATCTGGATAAAGAATTTGAGATTGAGAAGAGTGTGCCACATGTGACCTTGTTGGTTTCTGAAGACTATGAGCAGAAGCATATAGGAGAAATTATGACAGAAGCAGAGAAAGCTGTTTTTGTACCGATGAAAGATAATTTGGTGATTTGGAGGAGTGAAAATCAGCGATTTCTCAAAATCATGATTTCGGCTCAAGGACAAGGACAGCCACAAGCTGTATGGTGGACACGAATCTATTTGCAGTGCGAAGATGGATTCAAACCCTATGAAAGAGGAGATGTTGCAACAAGTTCCAGAATGTTTGTGGTCTCAACAAAGTACCGATATTGGACTTGTGAAATCAGCCCAACCGGTGAAAGTTGAACTTCGACCAGGAGCCAGACCTCCTTGGAAGAATCAGTATCCATTGAAAGATGTAGCAATCCAAGGGATCGAACCACAAATTGAAGGACTTTCAAAAGCAGGTGTTTTGAAGACAACAAAAAATCCTCAGAGTAACACGCCTTTGTTGCCTGTGAAGAAACCCGATGAGACTTATCGTATGGTTCATGATTTGAGAGCAGTGAATGAAGTAGTAACTGATATTCCAGCAGAAGTGCCAGACCCGCATACCTTGTTAGCCCAAATTCCTCCTGATGCGACACATTTCACGGTGTTAGACTTATGTGATGCATTTTTTAGTGTTCCACTTAGTGTAGAAAGTCAGGGTTTATTTGGGTGCACATATAATGGACAGTTCTATGAGTACAGGCGATTGCCACAAGGGTTCAAACATAGTCCTCACATTTTCAATAAAGTACTGAAGGACGATTTGGTAGGGATAGATTAGATATTGCAAAGCACTGTCATTCAGTACGTGGATGATATAATTATCTGTTCACAGAATGAGGAAACATGTCATAAAGACTCAATTAAATTGCTACAGATATTGGCAGAAAAGGGGCATAAGGTTTCACAGAAAAAGTTGCAATATTGCCAGGAGAAGGTTGTTTATTTGGGTCAGAAAATAACGCATGGACACAGAAGCATTTCTGACAGTCAATTGGAAGCTATTCGTAAGGCTCCGAAGCCTAGACCTGTCAGAGAGATGATGACATTTCTTGGTATTGCTGGTTATTCTTCAGCCTGGATTGAGGGCAATGCTAGTTTGACGGGACCTTTGAGAGCTATGGTTAAAGATACTGGGAATGGTCAACTCCATAGCAATCTTTCCTGGACACAGGAAGGCCTTGTAGCATTTGAAACGATCAAACAGAGGTTACAAGAGGCACCAGCATTCACACTACCTGACTACTCTAAGAATTTCTTGCTATATGTGTCTACTTCTACTGGAGGTAAATATGCATGTGCAGTTCTTGTCAGCCGACAGGTACAGGGACGAATCCTCAACCTATTTTCTACTACTCTACTGCCTATTCAGAAGTAGAACTAGGGCTACCACTGTGCTACAGAGCAATGGTGGGAGTATATTTAATGTATGACAAAGCATAATCTGTTACGATGTGTTACCCAGTAACAATTCTTACCCATCATAGTCTCAGAAATCTTCTGAACTATGGAAAACATACATTGACTATGCCTAGGCTCAGAGACTATCATAGGCTCTTAGAGCAGGAAGATGTCACCCTAGTGAGGGGTGATACGGTGAATCCAGCTGAGAATTTGCCAACTTCAGAGGATGGTGAGCCACATGATTGTGTTCAAGAAGCAGAGAAATACTTGGGGCTTAGATCAGATTTGCAAGCCCTTCCATTACATGAGGCAGACCTGGAGTATTGGACTGATGGGTCTTGTTATCGTGTGGGAGATAAATTGTGTGCTGGCTATGCAGTAGTTAAAGCCCAAGGAACTGGATTTGTTGTTGAAAAGGCTGAAGTAATACCACAGCCTGCGTCCGCACAACTTGCTGAACTTGTGGGGCTAACAGAAGCGTGTTTGTTAGCAGAAGGAAAGCGAGTGACGATATATACTGATTCTGCATATGCACATAATGTATGTCATTTGTTTGGAGCAGTGTGGAAAGGTCGAGGGTTTAAGAAAACGGATGGTTCTCCGATACAACATCATGCGCAAATAATGAAACTGTTGCATGCTATGATGAAGCCTAAAGAGATAGCGATAGCTAAGTGTGCAGCTCATAAAACAGATGTGTCAAAAGTCACGCAAGGGAACAAAGCTGCTGATGAAGCTGCAAAAGCCATCACAGGAGCGGATTGGGCAAGGTTTTTCTGGTCACTCATGGAGTGGACTTGGAAGACAAAATTACGCTTAAGGATGTGATTTTGATGCAGGAAGCTGCTTCTACGATTGACAAACAATTATGGTTAGACCAATGTGCCGTCAAAGATGCTACGGGTCTTTGGAGAAACCATGAGGGGTTGATAGTAGCACCTCTAGACCGATTAGGTCTGATGAATCAGGAAGCACATGGGTTAGCTCATGTTGCAAGGGGGGAGGTTAGGAGAAAGATCACAAAGGAGTATGGTTTTTGGGCACCATATTTGCTTGAACAGGTTGACTATGTCATAGGCAGGTGCACAACCTGTCTGAAAAATAATGTTCGCAGGGGTGTGACTGTTCTTCCTGGTCACATTCCAACACTGAGAGGTCCTATGCGTGAGTTGGTTATCGACTTTGTTGATATGATAAAACCAGTTGAAGGGAAAAGATACATGCTGGCGGTTGTGGATAGATTTTCACGATGGCCGGAGGCCTGTCCAACCAAGCGAAAAGATGCTCAGTCGTTTGCCAAGTTCTTGTGTAAAGAAGTCATAAGCAGGTGGGGACTTCCTGATCGAATATCCTCAGATAATGGGAAAGAGTTTGTGGATAAATCAGTGAAATTGATTTAGCAAAAATTGGGAATTGAGCAACGTCTAGGAGCAGTTTATCACCCACAAAGTCAAGGGATTTGTGAAAAAATTAATGGTGTTTTGAAAAATCGCATTGTCAAGATTTGCCAGCATACGAGTCTAAACTGGATAGCGGCGCTCCCTTTAGCATTAATGGTGTGTCGCTCAAGTGAGTTGCGTGATCTACGTATGACACCCCATGAACTAGTCACAGGAAGAAGTATGCCTACGCCTTGTTTGCGAACAAACGGAAAGGGTCCAAGTTTGGCTCTTTTGGAAGATGAAATGAGAGCATATGTTACATATATGGCCAATTTTCATAAAAAGTTATCCACATATGTTTCTGACAGGCAAAGAAAATAAGAGGTGCAGGAGAAGCTCGATGAGCAAAAAAGGAGTACAGTGCAACCTGGGGACAAGGTGTTAGTGAAGGTATTTAGAAGGAAGTGGTATAACGAACGCCGTGAGGGACCATTTGAAGTTGTTCGTAGTACTGGAACGGCTGTCCAGGTTAAAGGGTCTCCGACGTGGTATCATTTGTCACATTGTGTTAAAGCGCCTAGAGAAGAGGTGCCACGCACAGAGAGCCAAGATGTTGAAGGCTCAAGAGAGCAGGATGAAGATAGGGAAGAACAGACAGAAGGAGAGATGCATGACAATATCCAGAGTCAAAACGCAGAAGGAGAGATTGTCCATGCTGTGGACAACGTTGATGATCATGTGTACACTTCTGATGATGTCAGACACGACTCTGCAATGGATGGACAGGAAAGGAGATTTGGGGACATTGATTTTCAATACGTCCCAGAAACAACAGGGCATATTTCAGTGGAATGTGAAACCGCAGAGATCACCAAGGGCAACTCTGTTACAGGAGAAGCCGGTGATTCGGTTAGACAAAGTAGCCCCAGACCAGTTCGGAAAAAAGTCAGACCAAAACGTTACGAAAACTAGGGTTGAAGTAACTCTAGGAAAGTCAGCTCAGCTCCCATGTCAGTGTACGAGAGAGAACAGTGGTGAAGGGAAATTTAGAGTTCAGTGGGAAGATAGCTATGGCAGGAGTTTAGATCTGTTAGGAGCAGTTGCATTGAGAAAGTATGCGTTGCTGAATGATAAAAGAAGACTGAAGATTGAAGGTGATTGCAGTCTCTATGTGTACAATTCCCAGCAGGAGGATCAAGGTGATTATACAGTGGGGGAAAAAAGTATTTAGTCAGCCACCAATTGTGCATGTTCTTCCACTTAAAAAGATGAGAGAGGCCTGTAATTTTCATCATAGGTACACGTCAACTATGACAGACAAATTGAGGAAAAAAATTCCAGAAAATCACATTGTAGGATTTTTAATGAATTTATTAGCAAATTATAGTGGAAAATATTAGTATTTGGTCACCTACAAACAAGCAAGATTTATGGCTCTCACAGACCTGTAACTTCTTCTTTAAGAGGCTCCTCTGTCCTCCACTCGTTACCTGTATTAATGGCACCTGTTTGAACTTGTTATCAGTATAAAAGACACCTGTCCACAACCTCAAACAGTCACACTCCAAACTCCACTATGGCCAAGACCAAAGAGCTGTCAAAGGACACCAGAAACAAAATTGTAGACCTGCACAAGGCTGGGAAGACTGAATCTGCAATAGGTAAGCAGCTTGGTTTGAAGAAATCAACTGTTGGAGCAATTATTAGGAAATGGAAGACATACAAGACCACTGATAATCTCCCTCGATCTGGGGCTCCACGCAAGATCTCACCCCGTGGGGTCAAAATGATCACAAGAACGGTGAGCAAAAATCCCAGAACCACACGGGGGGACCTAGTGAATGACCTGCAGAGAGCTGGGACCAAAGTAACAAAGCCTACCATCAGTAACACACTACGCCGCCAGGGACTCAAATCCTGCAGTGCGAGACGTGTCCCCCTGCTTAAGCCAGTACATGTCCAGGCCCGTCTGAAGTTTGCTAGAGTGCATTTGGATGATCCAGAAGAGGATTGGGAGAATGTCATATGGTCAGATGAAACCAAAATATAACTTTTCGGTAAAAACTCAACTCGTCGTGTTTGGAGGACAAAGAATGCTGAGTTCATCCAAAGAACACCATACCTACTGTGAAGCACGGGGGTGGAAACATCATGCTTTGGGGCTGTTTTTCTGCAAAGGGACCAGGACGACTGATCCGTGGAAAGGAAAGAATGAATGGGGCCATGTATCGTGAGATTTTGAGTGAAAACCTCCTTCAATCAGGAAGGGCATTGAAGATGAAACGTGGCTGGGTCTTTCAGCATGACAATGATCCCAAACACACCGCCTGGGCAACGAAGGAGTGGCTTCGTAAGAAGCATTTCAAGGTCCTGGAGTGGCCTAGCCAGTCTCCAGATCTCAACCCCATAGAACATTTTTGGAAGGAGTTGAAAGTCCGTGTTGCCCAGCGACAGCCCCAAAACATCACTGCTCTAGAGGAGATCTGCATGGAGGAATGGGCCAAAATACCAGCAACAGTGTGTGAAAACCTTGTGAAGACTTACAGAAAACATTTGACCTGTGTCATTGCCAACAAAGCGTATATAACAAAGTATTGAGAAGCTTTTGTTATTGACCAAATACTTATTTTCCACCATAATTTGCAAATAAATTCATAAAAAATCCTACAATGTGATTTTCTGGATTTATTTTTCTCATTTTGTCTGTCATAGTTGACGTGTACCTATGATGAAAGTTACAGGCCTCTCTCATCTTTTTAAGTGGGAGAACTTGCACAATTGGTGGCTGACTAAATACTTTTTTCCCCACTGTAAATGTACTTTTTATAATTCACAGTTTGAAAGTGAGGGTTTAGAGTCGGGACTCAGAGTTAATGTAGTGACACTATTGGTGATATATGGAAATACAAGTAAAGAGCTCCAAGCTGTAGGGAAAATAGCAGAATCAACAACAATGACATCAACACTTCAGCCTAACACAACAACAGTGAGAAGCAATTCTACTCTTTTAACGTTGACAGTTACTAAAGCTATAAATGTATCACATTTGACTACAATGGCGCCTTGGACGATCGCTCCAACACCAATTTTAGAAAAGACTGTGATTAGGGTTAGGATGGGTGGAACAGCTCATCTTCCTTGTAGATGTGAGAGACGGAGTGGGGGTGGTGACATTCCTCCCACGTGGAGAGATAATTACGGAGAAGAAGTGTTGTTATCAGGACCAGAAGTAGAAGCTGTGCCCCCTAGTCGAAGGAAATATATTTTGTACAACGATATGAAGTGGAAAAAGGGTTATGAGTGATTGCTCACTTCTTTTGCGTAATGCTACATGGGAAGATCAGGGATAATATACGTGTACCTATTTAGAGCCAGCATTCAAATTTGTTCCGGTTAAGAATTACTGGATAGAAGGCTATGTAACTCATAAGGTGACGCTTATGATGAAAGATTTAAAGCCTGTTGAAGATTCCACAGTCACCAAAGGAGTTCAGGAGCAGTATATTACAGTAGTCACTCCAAGAGTAAATAATACACAGAGGACATCTGTCACTTTGCCCTTGGAAACAATTAAGAGTGTTAATACATCAACTAAAGCCAATATTTTAACAGTAACTCTGAAAGAGATGAATGTTAAGACGGCGATAACAAATTTCGTAAATGTGACACAGAGACCAACAACAACTTTTCTGAAATTAAAGGATGTAGTAAATGTAACTCAGAGGTCTACGATACAGATGGAGATTGGTGTAAATGGTAGTAAGGACAGTGTTGAAATAGGAGAGCAGATGGTAGCAGAGAATGATGAAGATTCATCTGAAATAGTGCAGAATACTATCCCGGATGTACAGGATGAGTTCTTTAATTTTGATGGAACACCAGAAGATATATCTGATCAATACCGCTCGTTACGGAAGAGAGAAACTAAATGGAAGGCATATGGATTTGATTCTTCTGTTTTGCAAATTACAGATGGATGGGCAGGTAGGAATCTCTCATTCTGTAAGATCAGTTAGGAAACTGGATGGTCCATGTCTGTTGAGAATTCCAGCACCAGGCACATGGGATTACATTTTAGAGACGGTGGCTCAACCTCTATCAACTGCGTGTCAATCTTATGCTTTATCATGGCTGTTGTATCAGCAACAATCATTAACAGATATAGTGATGTCTTTGTCGAAGCACTTGTTTAGGCCTAGGTTTAATTGTTTGTGGTTAAATGAATTACCCTATGTGAATTTGTTAGATCGGAAGGAAAATAAGTTAACAGCGATTCCTGAAGCACTGGAGGTGAAACCCGTGAGGGCTAAAAGCTGTTTTTGTTCAAATAAAACATATGATGGACCGGGTATGTTTATGGGAATATCAGATTGTGATGATTATATGATGACTTTAGGTAAGCATGAACGTAAGGTTAGTGATGAGACATATAAAGTAACTTTTTCTGTTGCATTTAGTAAAATGAGCAGGACTTTGATGGTAAAAGATCAGCTTTTGCCTGGCAATGTGACTATAGGGAATTTTCGAGATATTTGGTGGGTTTGTGGTGATAAGGCCTATATATTCTTACCCTATGGATGGACAGGATGTTGTTACATGTCGACGTTGAAGCTTCCATATGAGGTTTTTACCATTCAAAAATGGGAAGCACCGGACACAGCTCAATCTGATTCTAGTTCTGGAAATAGGGTGAAAAGGGAAATGGCGCAATTTCATAATCTGGAATCCTACCATTGGAGGATAAGTCTAGGAGTGGGGACTTGGACTTTTTCCATGGTATGGTGTAACATTTTTGGCAGATCACATTGATAATATTACCTATACCTTGCAGGGTTTTGCAAACGAAACGATACGAGGGTTTCAACCTTCTGTCAAATACTCAAAGAAGTCACAGACTGACGCTGTTGAAACATGACATGGCTCTTGACTATATTTTAGCCAAACAGGGTGGCTTATGTGTGGCTATGAACTTGACGGGGGACGATTGTTATACTTTGATCCCCGATAGTTCCGATAATATCACTAGTGTTATAGATGCATTGAAGAGTATAAGGGATGCGTTTGGTCGATCTGAAGGAGCTGGATGGTCAGCGAATGCTTGGTTGCAAGATCAGTTAGGCCCAGTGGGAGCAGTGGTAGTTCCGATTTTAGTAGCAGCTCTTGTAGTGCTGTGTGCGATGTTTTGCTTTTGTACTTTATTGACTTTTGCGAAGGCTATGATATTGAGATGGGTTGGAGTTGTGATGCCTGGAGACAACACTCAGATGCCGTTGTTAACCGTGACTGATCTAGATGGAGATGAACAAGTGGTACTGGATGGAGTATTGATGGATAGATATCCATTTTGAATATCTGATTGTGCGATAATTTTCACATTTCTTTGCATATTGTTGTGATATTTAGTGTTTTCTTATGAATCAAAGGGGGAAATGTATCATTTTTATATATTATTTTTGATGTATTTGATATTACTCTGCATTTGCACATATTATTTTTGATATTGATGTTTTAATTTTCATGTGTTGCTTTGCAAAAGATACTGGTTGGTGTTTTCTTTTCTTCCAGAAGCATATGGGGAATGTGCAGAGTGGGATTCAAATACTCAAACAAGGACAATATGAATGGACTGGAGGAAGTTGAACAAGGACGGTGTGGAAATGTTCAGATTCCATCATCGACGTTGCATTGAAAGTCGACACTGCTGAGGAGCTGCAGTGTAGTGGACTACATTCCAGTGTCTGCACTGATATATATATATACATATTTGCATGTGTAATACATAATTTGTGTCATATTCTTTCTGTATACATTTTTTGAAGAATGATGTTTTCTGTTGTTGGGTACATGTGGGGACCTCAGATGTTTTTCTTTTTTCTTTGACGCTTAGGGATATTGGGTCTAGGCAGGGACAGAGAGAATCCACGGGAGGGTCCGATGGGTCGACCAGCCTGAATGTGGACATTTTATTTTATTTTATTTTGTTTTCTGAGGCTTTCACGTGTATTCGATTGCACCATAGCTTAAAATGCATTGATAAAGATTTATAAATTGATCTGGAGTACTTAGGTGGTCGCCTGGGGCAGAGGGGCCATGAGAGAATGTTCCTGTCTGGAAAGTGTTACTATAGGGGCCCCCTAAAACAGAGGAGATTCTGCTATGTGGAGGCCAGGGATTGGTCTATTCAAATCACGCCACCTTATGTTACATAAAGCATATGATATATATACCATGTTTTAACAAAATAATTGGAGAGTGATCATATTTGGGATTGGTTTCGTTGCTCTCCAGATTCTGCAGAGTCTAAATTGATGCTGAAATCTTTGATATAATAAACCTTTATAATCAAAGTACAGTGTCAGCGGATTTCTTATCAACACATCATCGCAGCATCGTTGTTCTTGACACCACATATGCTTGGGGTCATTGTTCATTTGGAAAACCCATTTGCGACCAAGCTTTAACTTCCTGACTGATTTCTTAAAATGTTGCTTCAATATATCCACATCATTTTCCTTCCTCATGATGCCATCTATTTTGTGAAGTGCACCAGTCCCTCCTGCAGCAAAGCACCCCCACAGCATGATGCTGCCACCCCTGTGCTTCACGGTTGGGATGGTGTTCTTCGGCGTGCAAGCAACCCCCTTTTTCCTCCAAACATAACGATGGTCATTATGGCCAAACCGTTCTATTTTTGTATAATAATAATAATAATATACCATTTAGCAGACGCTTTTATCCAAAGCGACTTACAGTCATGCGCGCATACATTTTTATGTATGGGTGGTCCCGGGGATCGAACCCACTACCCTGGCGTTACAAGCACCGTGCTCTACCAGCTGAGCTACAGAGGACCATCAGACCACAGGACATTTCTCCAAAAAGTACAATCTTTGTCCCCATGTGCAGTTGCAAACCGTAGTCTGGCTTTTTTATGGCGGTTTTGGAGCAGTGGCTTCTTCCTTGCTGAGCGGCCTTTCAGGTTATGTCGATATAGGACTCGTTTTACTGTGGATATAGATACTTTTGTACCTGTTTCCTCCAGCATCTTCACAAGGTCCTTTGCTGTTGTTCTGGAATTTATTTGCACTTTTCGCACCAAAGTACGTTAATCTCTAGGAGACGGAACGCATTTCTTTTGATTTTCCCATGATGTCAAGCAAAGAGGCACTGAGTTTGAAGGTAGGCCTTGAAATACATCCACAGGTACACCTCCAATTGACTCAAATTATGTCAATTAGCCTATCAGAAGCTTCTAAAGCCATGACATCATTTTCTGGAATTTTCCAAGCTGTTTAAAGGCACAGTCAACTTAGTGTATGTAGACTTCTGACCCACTCAAATTGTGATACAGTGAATTATAGGTGAAATAGTCTGTCTGTAAACAATTGTTGGAAAAATTACTTGTGTCATGCACAAAGTAGATGACATAACCAACTTGCCAAAAATATAGTTTGTTAACAAGAAATATGTGGAGTGGTTGAAAAACGAGTTTTAATGACTCCAACCTAAGTGTATGTAAACTTCCGACTTCAACTGTATTATTATTCACCAGTTCCCTTCCTCATAGAAATACTGACACAAGAGGAAACATCAGTATAATAGACAACTTGAACTTGAATAGATCTTAGCATTTTTAGATTTCGTCAATAAATTATTCCTAAACCGGGAATTTCACATCAGGGTTTTCATTAACACTGTAGATATGTATTGAAGAATATAAAAATATAAACATTTATTTGATCCAGGTGAACAATGGCAGTCACAAGTTTTGATATAACATTGATAAAATTGCAACCCTAAGTACTTTACAAGCACTCACAAAACACATTAATAAAAAGCGCATTATACCAAGTACATAATGAAAGAAAGGGAGATTAGGCTAAAACAACAGAAAGGGAATCAAACAAATCGACAGAACACTTAAAATGTGTAAACAAACATTTTTGAGCATAAACAAATTAGAAGGTACATTTAAACAGTATGGTCCAGTAGAGAGAGAGAGAGAGCTTTCACCATTATCTTTACATAAGAGAGAGAACTAGTGTCTGGTTTACGTATGGTTGAAAATATATGTATTAAAATGCAACAATGTTTACAGTGTACAATAAGAAATACAACTGCATATCAATTAAATGTTATTGTTGGTTTTTGATCCCAGAAACATGGCAACCGATGATTGAATGGTAGCCAACCTCTGAGGGTATGATAGCCAGAACAAAGAAACAAGAGTTCATGCCTCGATGACAAAGCTGTCATCACACTGTTATTTTGTGTCTGTGTGTGTGTCTCTGTGTGTATGTGTGTCCTCTAAGGGATCAGTGGTTTGCTGTCTTTAGGGTTCCTCTGGTCTGCCCCCCTCTCCCAGCCCTGGCGTATGCGGGTGATGGTTCGGTCCACACAGGGGGTGATGAGCAGCAGCTTGAGCAGCAGCACCACAGAGGGAAGGACCAGACACAGCATGTAGCCCGGTGGGGTGTACCACTTGTAGATGGAGGAACTCAGGAACCTGTTCCAACCATACAGGTAGGTGTGAGCCGTACACAACAGCAGAGTCAGGTGACCCAGCTTGGACTGGTGGGGGAGAAAATAACACAAACACATGAACCACACACACACCAGGCACGTGCACAGATATAGGTCTAAGGGTGCCTGAGCACCTGCCCTTTTGCCCTCCTATGAGAAATGAAACATTTTTGTCTATTTTCTCTATTGTTGTATAAATGAATTGCCCATCAAACTAGCTAATTTCTATTTTTTTTATTTTGGAAAATGTCCCCTCCCCCACCCCTTTATGAAGTTGGCTTTAGCTAGCCCAGATAGGTTCCCAATCTCACAACCTCATAACTAGCCACCAATAAGCTATTTCAGGCTATCAATCAAGTTAGTGTAGCTAGCTTGTCTAACTATCTTAGCTGTCACACCTGCTGGCAAGGTTTTATCCAGATTTGAGCAGAGATGCAGAAAAACATATATTGTTTCTTTAAAAACAATAACCACCAGTCTGGAGGATACAGACAGCTCAAGAGGTATGCTTAGATACGCAGAGAAAACAAATAATTTTTTTTTTTTTACATAGAATTAAGTATATTGATTATGGTTCTAGATTACAGGAAATATCTGTCTGAAAAATGGCAAATTCTCTAACTTCAGGGCCCCGTCCGGACCATCACCAAGCCGTCCTCACATACTGTACTTTGTTCCCCCTCAAATTTTTGGGGCGGATGACGCCCCTGCACATACACACACACACACACAGACACACACACACACACACACACACACACTAACAGGATCTCTAGGTGAATTCTCCTGGCCTGTTTTAATATATTCCTCCTAAATTATATCTGATGAATAACTTAACATTTAAACACTGCACCAATTTGAGGGGAATGAATGAATTTGAGAATGAGCCGGAGTTTCTCCTGACCCAGTTACATTTATGAATGAGTGTGTGTGCTCCCTGTAGTGATCGGAATACAGCTTCATATCCCCAGCGCATAACCTCTGGCTTGTCTGCTGAAAATCAGATTACTTTCCTGGAGTATTATTGCATTCTGTCCTGTATGTTGGCTCTGCAACCCACATGAATACGTCAATAGGGGAAACACTGAAGGAGATAAGTGTACAAATTAGGGCTTGGAATGGCCAGGGACCTCAAGATACGATATTATCACGACACTTAGGTGCGATACGGTATGTATTGCAATTCTCACGATTCTATATGTATTGTGAGTCGATACTTCGATTTTATTGCGATTTCATGTTCCAAACATATTGTTCACTATATGTCTGCTGCAGAGAGACAAGAGAGAGCATGAGAAAAATAGTTTTTTTTTTATCAGTCATGGAAATAAGTGCTGAAAACATTGGCTCACTATTTAAAAAGAAGATGGAGAACAAGCTATAGGATGAAAAATACCAGCGGTACAGCCGACTAGCGCTAGCTGACGCTACATAGCAAAGAATCTTAAAATAATAATAATTTACAAATCAATACTTGGAGTCAAAGGGGGGGGGGGGTAGATCAGCTTTAATATTGCAGATAGATTGTAACTTCCATCAATGTAATTGTCTGCATCACTTCCAATCCCTCATGTTTTCTTTCTCTCGCAAATATATACAGTGGGGAAAAAAAGTATTTAGTCAGCCACGAATTGTGCAAGTTCTCCCACTTAAAAAGATGAGAGAGGCCTGTCATTTTCATCATAGGTACACATCAACTATGACAGACAAAATGAGGAAAAAAAATCCAGAAAATCACATTGTAGGATTTTTTATGAATTTATTTGCAAATTATGGTGGAAAATAAGTATTTGGTCAATAATACAAGTTTCTCAATACTTTGTTATACACCCTTTGTTGGCAATGACACAGGTCAGACGTTTTCTGTAAGTCTTCACAAGGTTTTCACACACTGTTGCTGGTATTTTGGCCCATTCCTCCATGCAGATCTCCTCTAGAGCAGTGATGTTTTGGGGCTGTCGCTGGACAACACAGACTTTCAACTCCCTCCAAAGATTTTCCATGGGGTTGAGATCTGGAGACTGGCTAGGCCACTCCAGGACCTTGAAATGCTTCTTACGAAGCCACTCCTTCGTTGCCCGGGCGGTGTGTTTGGGATCATTGTCATGCTGAAAGACCCAACCACGTTTCATCTTCAATGCCCTTGCTGATGGAAGGAGGTTTTCACTCAAAATCTCACGATACATGGCCCCATTCATTCTTTCCTTTACACGGCTCAGTCGTCCTGGTCCCTTTGCAGAAACACAGCCCCAAAGCATGATGTTTCCACCCCCATGCTTCACAGTAGGTATGGTGTTCTTTGGATGCAACTCAGCATTCTTTGTCCTCCAAACACGACAAGTTGAGTTTTTACCAAAAAGTTATATTTTGGTTTCATCTGACCATATGACATTCTCCCAATCCTCTTCTGGATCATCCAAATGCACTCTAGCAAACTTCAGACGGGCCTGGACATGTACTGGCTTATGCAGGGGGACACGTCTTGCACTGCAGGATTTGAGTCCCTGGCGGCGTAGTGTGTTACTGATGGTAGGCTTTGTTACTTTGGTCCCAGCTCTCTGCAGGTCATTCACTAGGTCCCCCCGTGTGGTTCTGGGATTTTTGCTCACCGTTCTTGTGATCATTTTGACCCCACAGGGTGAGATCTTGCGTGGAGCCCCAGATCGAGGGAGATTATCAGTGGTCTTGTATGTCTTCCATTTCCTAATAATTGCTCCCACAGTTGATTTCTTCAAACCAAGCTGCTTACCTATTGCAGATTCAGTCTTCCCAGCCTGGTGCAGGTCTACAATTTTGTTTCTGGTGTCCTTTGACAGCTCTTTGGTCTTGGCCATAGTGGAGTTTGGAGTGTGACTGTTTGAGGTTGTGGACAGGTGTCTTTTATACTGATAACGAGTTCAAACAGGTGCCATTAATACAGGTAACGAGTGGAGGACAGAGGAGCATCTTAAAGAAGAAGTTACAGGTCTGTGAGAGCCAGAAATCTTGCTTGTTTGTAGGTGACCAAATACTTATTTTCCACCATAATTTGCAAATAAATTCATTAAAAATCCTACAATGTGATTTTCTGGATTTTTTTCTCAATTTGTCTGTCATAGTTGACGTGTACCTATGATGAAAATTTCAGGTCTCTCTCATCTTTTTAAGTGGGAGAACTTGCACAATTGGTGGCTGACTAAATACTTTTTTTCCCCACTGTATATATATATATATATATATATATATATATATATATATATATGTGTGTGTGTGTGTGTATGTATGTATATGTATATATGTATGTATATATATATATATATATATATATAAAAAATATATATATATATATATATACAGTGAGGGAAAAAAGTATTTGATCCCCTGCTGATTTTGTACGTTTGCCCACTGACAAAGACATGATCAGTCTATAATTTTAATGGTAGGTTTATTTGAACAGTGAGAGACAGAATAACAACAAAAAAATCCAGAACAACGCATGTCAAAACTGTTATGAATTGATTTGCATTTTAATGAGGGAAATAAGTATTTGACCCCTCTGCAAAACATGACTTAGTACTTGGTGGCAAAACCCTTGTTGGCAATCACAGAGGTCAGACGTTTCTTGTAGTTGGCCACCAGGTTTGCACACATCTCAGGAGGGATTTTGTCCCACTCCTCTTTGCAGATCTTCTCCAAGTCATTAAGGTTTCGAGCCTGACGTTTGGCAACTCGAACCTTCAGCTCCCTCCACAGATTTTCTATGGGATTAAGGTCTGGAGACTGGCTAGGCCACTCCAGGACTTTAATGTGCTTCCTCTTGAGCCACTCCTTTGTTGCCTTGGCCGTGTGTTTTGGGTCATTGTCATGCTGGAACACCCATCCACGACCCATGTACTGTCACCCAAGATTTGACAGTACATGGCGCCGTCCATCGTCCCTTTGATGCGGTGAAGTTGTCCTGTCCCCTTAGCAGAAAAACACCCCCAAAGCATAATGTTTCCACCTCCATGTTTGACGGTGGGGATGGTGTTCTTGGGGTCATAGGCAGCATTCCTCCTCCTCCAAACACGGCGAGTTGAGTTGATGCCAAAGAGCTCGATTTTTGTCTCATCTGACCACAACACTTTCACCCAGTTCTCCTCTAAATCATTCAGATGTTCATTGGCAAACTTCAGACGGGCCTGTATATGTGATTTCTTGAGCAGGGGGACCTTGCGGGTGCTGCAGGATTTCAGTCCTTCACGGCGTAGTGTGTTACCAATTGTTTTCTTGGTGACTATGGTCCCAGCTGCATTGAGATCATTGACAAGATCGTCCCCATGTAGTTCTGGGCTGATTCCTCACCGTTCTCATTATCATTGCAACTCCACAAGGTGAGATCTTGCATGGATCCCCAGGCCGAGGGAGATTGACAGTTCTTTTTTGTTTCTTCCATTTGCGAATAATCGCACCAACTGTTGTCACCTTCTCACCAAGCTGCTTGGCGATGGTCTTGTAGCTCATTCCAGCCTTGTGTAGGTCTACAATCTTGTCCCTGACATCCTTGGAGAGCTCTTTGGTCTTGGCCATAGTGGAGAGTTTGGAATCTGATTGATTGATTGCTTCTGTGGACAGGTGTCTTTTATACAGGTAGCAAGCTGAGATTAGGACCACTCCCTTTAAGAGTGTGCTCCTAATCTCAGCTCGTTACCTGTATAAAAGACACCTGGGAGCCAGAAATCTTTCTGATTGAGAGGGGGTCAAATACTTATTTCCCTCATTCAAATGCAAATCAATTTATTAAATTTTTTACATGCGTTTTTCTGGAATTTATTGTTGTTATTCTGTCTCTCACTGTTCAAATAAACTACCATAAAAGTTATAGACTGATCATTTCTTTGTCAGTGGGCAAACATACAAAATCAGCAAGGGATCAAATACTTTTTTCCCTCACTGTATATATATACACACACACTACCGTTCAAAAGTTTGGGGTCACTTAGACATGTCCTTGTTTTCGAAAGAAATCAATTTTTTTCTCCATTAAAATAACATCAAATTGATCAGAAATACAGTGTAGACATTGTTAATGTTGTAAATGGCTATTGTAGCTAGAAATGGCTGATTGTTAATGGAATATCTACATAGGCGTACAGAGACCCATTATCAGCAACCATCAGTACTGTGTTCCAATGGCACATTGTGTTTGCTAATCCAAGTTTATCATTTTAAAAGGCTAATTGATCATTAGAAAACCCTTTTGCAATTATGTTAGCACAGCTGAAAACTGTTGTGCTGATTTAAAGAATCAATACAACTGGCCTTCTTGAGACTAGTTGAGTATCTGGAGCATCAGCAATTGTGGATTCGATTACAGGCTCAAAATGGCAAGAAACAAATAACTTTCTTCTGAAACTCGTCAGTCTATTCTTGTTCTGAGAAATTGAGGCTATTCCATGCGAGAAATTGCCAAGAAACTGAATATCTCGTACAACGCTGTGTACTACTCCCTTCACAGAACAGCGCAAACTGGCTCTAACCAGAATAGGAGTGGGAGGCCCCGGTGCACAACTGAGCAAGAGGACAAATACATTAGTGTCTAATTTGAGAAACAGGCGCCTCACAGGTCCTCAACTGGCAGCTTCATTAAATAGTACCTGCAAAACACCAGTCTCAACGTCAACAGGCGACTCCGGGATGCTGACCTTCTAGGCAGAGTTGCAAAGAAAAAGTCATATCTCAGACTGCCCATCTTAATATTTTCTTTTTATTGGCCAGTCTGAGATACGTCTTTTTCTTGGATTAGCAAACACAAAGTGCCATTGGAACACAGGACTGATGGTTGCTGATAATGGGTCTCTGTATTCCATTAACAATCAACCGTTTCTAGCTACAATAGCCATTTACAACATTAACAATGTCTACACTGTATTTCTGATCAATTTGATGTTATTTTAATGGACAAAAAAATTGCTTTTCTTTCGAAAACAAGGACATTTCTAAGTGACCCCAAACTTTTGAATGGGAGTGTATATATACATACAGTTGAAGTCGGAAGTTTACATACACCTTAGCCAAATACATTTAAACTCAGTTTTTCACAATTCCTGACATTTAATCCTTGTAAAAATTACCTGTTTTAGGTCAGTAAGGATCACCACTTTATTTTAAGAATGTGAAATGTCAGAATAATAGTAGCGAGAATGATGTATTTCAGCTTTTATTTCTTTCATCACATTCCCAGTGGGTCAGAAGTTTACATACACTCAATTAGTATTTGGTAGCATTGCCTTTAAATTGTTTAACTTGGGTCAAACGTTTCGGGTAGTCTTCCACAAGCTTCCCACAATAAGTTGGGTGAATTTTGGCCCATTCCTCCTGACAGAGCTGGTGTAACTGAGTCAGGTTTGTAGGCCACCTTGCTCGCACACGCTTTTTCAGTTCTGCCCACACATTTTCTATAGGATTGAGGTCAGGGCTTTGTGATGGCCACTCCAATACCTTGACTTTGTTGTCCTAAAGCCATTTTGCCACAACTTTGGAAGTATGCTTGTGTTCATTGTCCATTTGGAAGACCCATTTGCGACCAAGCTTTAACTTCCTGACTGATGTCTTAAAATGTTGCTTCAATATATCCACATCATTTTCCTTCCTCATGATGCCATCTATTTTGTGAAGTGCACCAGTCCCTCCTGCAGTAAAGCACCCCCACAGCATGATGCTGCCACCCCCGTGCTTCACGGTTGGGATGGTGTTCTTCGGCTTGCAAGCAACCCCTTTTTTCCTCCAAACATAACGATGGTCATTATGGCCAAACAGTTCTATTTTTGTTTCATCAGACCAGAGGACATTTCTCCAAAAAGTACGATCTTTGTCCCCATGTGCAGTTGCAAACAGTAGTCTGGCTTTTTTATGGCGGTTTTGGAGCAGTGGCTTCTTCCTTGCTGAGTGGCCTTTCAGGTTATGTCGATATAGGACTCGTTTTACTGTGGATATAGATACTTTTGTTCCTGTTTCCTCCAGCATCTTCACAAGGTCCTTTGCTGTTGTTCTGGGATTGATTTGCACTTTTCGCACCAAAGTACGTTAATCTCTAGGAGACAGAACGCGTCTCCTTCCTGAGCGGTATGACGGCTGCGTGGTCCCATGGTGTTTATACTTGCGTACTATTGTTTGTACAGATTAACGTGGTACCTTCAGGCATTTGGAAATTGCTCCCAAGGATGAACCAGACTTGTAGAGGTCTACAATTTATTTTCTGAGGTCTTGGCTGATTTCTTTAGATTTTCCCATGATTTCAAGCAAATAGGCACTGAGTTTGAAGGTAGGCCTTGAAATACATCCACAGGTACACCTCCAATTGACTCAAATGATGTCAATTAACCTATCAGAAGCTTCTAAAGCCATGACATCATTTTCTGGAATTTTCCAAGCTGTTTAAAGGCACAGTCAACTTAGTGTATGTAAACTTCTGACCCACTGGAATTGTGAAACAGTGAATTATAAGTGAAATAATCTGTCTGTAAACAATTGTTGGAAAAATTACTTGTGTCATGCACAAAGTAGATGTTCTAACCGACTTGCCAAAACTATAGTTTGTTAACAAGACATTTGTGGAGTGGTTGAAAAACTAGTTTTAATGACTCCAACCTAAGTGTATGTAAACGTCCGACTTCAACTGTATATATACACACACATACATATATACACACATACAAATACATACACATATTTACACATATACATATACATACACATACACACATATCCTTTTTTTTAAATATATTTCCCTTTATTACTTTCCAACCCCAGCACCCCTTCCCTAATTGGATTAAACTAGTGAACAACAATGCTTAGCCCTCTACTTCCAGCTTATACATACTATATACATTTTATGGACACAGTCAATTTTACAATAATTATATTTTGCTTGTTTTTACTCCTGAACTTCCTCTACCCTCAACCTCTCCGATCATTTTCATGATGTCCATCCGGTTAGCTTCTATATGCCATATCTCTCCAACTGTGCTCCTTCACAAAAGCTCTCAACCTATAACCTATATACTTATTATGGACACAGCATGCCCTACATTAGTTATCTTGCTGTTATTAGTTGTTGTTAGTTGTTATTAGTCCCATCCTTCAGCTC
The DNA here is from genome assembly GCF_020615455.1 of Coregonus clupeaformis. Lineage (NCBI taxonomy): Eukaryota > Metazoa > Chordata > Actinopteri > Salmoniformes > Salmonidae > Coregonus > Coregonus clupeaformis. The sequence continues at coordinate 1,200,337 of NC_059219.1, forward strand.
CATTCAACACCTCCCATCTATCTTTTAACACCATCCATATTGGATTTCTATTTGCCATATATTTTTCAACTCTACTGTGATGTTTCCAAAATAATATTGCGATATGTAACTCTATCAATTATTCCCCCCATCACTAGTTAAAATGGGCAGAAAATGTCCCTAGCAACTGTGTCTGGTCTAAGCATTCAGTGTGACCGGTCCTTGTGATCCCACCTGTACGAAGCTGAACTCCTTCCAGCTGAGAGCGTTACTGACGGAGGGAAGAGATGTGATTCCTAACAGGACGTAAAGGCCAAATCCCAGAATTCCCAGGGACAAGTAGGAGTCGCCACGCCAGGCCGTTGTGGTATCAAACTCAGTGGTCCTGTTCTCTCTGATCTGAGAGAGAGAGAAGAGCGAGAGAAGAGCGAGAGAGAGAGAGAGAGAGAGAGAGAGAGAGAGAGCATGAGAGCAAGGGAGAGGCATAATCCAGTGTTTATAATCAAAACCAGTGCCTGAATCCTGCTATATACTGTAGGTGTGTGTCCAATGTACAGATGTATGGTCTTAATATGACCAGTATTGTGTCACAGCAAAATAATCCTGCAGCAACAGGATTTGAACGTTTAGTCCATTCACACATTTCCGCCAATGTAATGTTACTTGATTGGTGGTTAGGCTATTAGCTGGCCAAAATGAGGCTACATGAAAAGTGCAATACTGTTAACATTTACATTTACATTTACATTTTAGTCATTTAGCAGACGCTCTTATCCAGAGCGACTTACAGGAGCAATTAGGGTTAAGTGCCTTGCTCAAGGGCACATTTACGTCATTTAGCAGACGCTCTTATCCAGAGCGACTTACAAATTGGTGCATTCACCCTATAGCCAGTGGGAAAACCACTTTACACTTTTTTTTTTTTTTTTTTTTGGGGGTAGAAGGATTACTTTATCCTATCCCAGGTATTCCTTAAAGAGGTGGGGTTTCAAATGTCTCCGGACATGCTCCGGTACTTTGGGCTGGATGTCTCAATGTGTAGTTCATACATTCATAATCTACGAGTAGAATTACTTCTTAGCTCAATTAGCCACAGAATACTTCGTTTGAAAGCGACTGTTTTCTTGAAGCTGTGCCACACCATTTTCCCTACATTTCCCCAATATGGGCCAGCCCCCTAGCAATTCAAGTTCTAGCCAAAGAGATTCAGCCCCTCACATTTGAGTGACAGCTAGCAAGAGGCCTGCCCAGCATTATCCAATGAGGTTGCAGGGCGGGCCCAATGGCTCAGTGGCCACAGCAGAGCGAGAGAGAGAACCCAATGACGTGGTGCACATATCTGCACATATGTGACTTAGTACGCGTTTTTTGGGGACCACTTTTGGCTCGTGAGTGCTACTTTCAGAACTACTGTCTAAAATGTATACAACAGTTCAGGAGAATCTCTTTAATATAACATTTCCATTTAGCAGACGCTCTTATCCAGAGCGACTTACAAATTGGCCATGTATTAGTGTAAATTTAGGTAAATCCTGCAGCGCAGGACAATTCTCAGCGACAACAATGACCAAATTAAGATCCTACATCTGTACACCCTTTTGTCTATTCAATGTTCACTGTTTTGAAAGTGTTTAATTTGGCCTTAAAGCTAGGTAGGTGTTCTTACCAGAGAGACAGTGTTTTCAGTGACCCAGAACATCAGATAGTACCTGAGAACAAAATCAATAGTTTCTTTACTAAAACCTAAAGGAAGATACATGTCACAGTGTGTGTGTGTGTGCGCATGCATGCGTGTGCATTTGAGTGTGTGCTCTACTGACCGTATGGGTAAGATCAGTGTATAGAGCACGTGCAGAAAGGCGAACCCCAGCGACAGTAGACCCAGCTGTTTCCTGCACAGCATCCAGCTGTCCAGCCAATCAGGGAAGCGCCTGATGTTAAACATACATAAACACTTATAATCAACATAAGTACATACACAACATTGTATGAACATACATGTATGCAAACACACTCACATACACACACAGGTCTGACCTGTACTTGGTGCCTCTGTAGAGCTGCAGGAAGGAAGCCAGGACACCAGGCAGGTAACAGAGAGACAGCATGATCAGAGACACGATGGGACACACCTGGAGAGAACACCCACACACACCTTGAACAGCTGGTAACACACTCATAAACAAACAGAACACAAACACTCAGAGGGCCTGTGGGCCAGTACCTTGTTGGCCAGTGAGACCATGATTCTGAAGGAGATGTCTTCGCCCTGGGTGACATATGAGTAGATTACATCTCTGATCAGCAGGTAGAAGAAGAAGGCAGCACAGAGGCCGATGGTGATGCGCAGGGTGAGCCTCCACTGGGGGAACAGCTGCAAGGGGAAGTCTTCCAGCTCCCGGGCTGCTGAGAGAGAGCCCCGGTCTAGGGCACTGAAACCCAGCTTGGTGGCTACCGCCATCACCACCTGCTTGGCCTCCGCACTTTCTCCGCAGATATACACCTGACATATATTTATGCACATACAGTGGGGTCTGAAATTATTGACACCCTTGATAAAGATGAGCAAAAATGCCTGTATAAAATAATATTTTTCAAATACTGAGCTATATTGTATGCTCCCAAAATGTGTAAAATTATATTATATTGTACTAATATAAATGCTGAGAGAAATATATTTTTTAAACAAGTAATACAAAAAATCTCAAAAAGGTAGGGGTAAAAATGATTGACACCCCTGTTTTCAATACCTTTCAATACCTCACTTTGCGAGGATAACGACACTGAGCCTTTTTCAAAAAATGCTAGAAAAATGTTTGCTAAATGCCATTGGCACTTGGATTGGAACAGGTGCTTTTGTCAGATGACATAAAATTAGAGCTCTTTGGCCGAGCACACAAGTGGTGGATTTGGCGTTGAAAAACAGAAGCATATGCAGAAAAGTACTTGGCCAATATACCACGGCAAGGGCTGTTCTTAAGCACGATGCAACGCGGAGTGCCTGGATACAGCCCTTAGCCATGGTATATTGGCCATATATCACAAAACCCTGAGGTGCCTTATTGCTATTATAAACTGGTTACCAACGTAACTAGAGTAGTAAAAATAAATGTCTTGTCATACCACGGCGGTCAGCCAATCAGGGCTCGAACACCCAGTTTATAATTACATTTTAGTCATTTAGCAGACGCTCTTATCCAGAGCGATTTACAGGAGCAATTGGGGTTAAGTGCCTTGCTCAATGGCACATCAACAGATTTTTCACCTAGGGGATTAGAACCAGCGACCGTTCTGTTACTGGCCTAACGCTCTTAACCACTAGGCTACCTGCCACCCCATACCTACTGTTAAATACGGCGGTGGATATTTGATGTTTTGGGGCTATTTTGCTTCCACTCATCCTGGGGCCCTTGTTAAGGTCAACGGCATAATGAACTTTACCCAGTACCTTGACATTTTAGCGAAAAACCTGGTTGCCTCTGCCAGGATGCCGTAACTTGCCAGCAAATGGATCTTCCAGCAAGACAATAACCCCAAACACTAATACAAATCCACAAAGAAAATGTTAATTGGCCAGAAAAAAAATACGCTCCAAATGTGTTCTTCAACTCATAAAACACTTTAGAAAAAGGCTCAGTGTCATTATCCTCGCAAGGGGAAGGTGCTATAGTATTGAAAACAGGGGTGCCAATAAGATTTTTTTATTATTACTTTCTCTGAGCAATTGTATTAGTATACAATAATATATTTTCCAAAACATTTTTTGCATGGAATATAGCTCAGTAGTTGAATTCTTTATTTTCTACAGTCTTTGTTGCAGATTTTTTTGCTCAAGGGTGCCAATAACTATTGACCTGATGGTATTTGGACTAATTCAACTAACTGTTGTAATTTATATTTGGCAGCCAACAAATAAATATATTTTGGTTTATTTTCAAATAACTAAAATATTGTTTGGTTTTCTGAGAGGTATTCAAAATACCTTAAAATATTATTTGGTTTTCTGAGAGCTGAATTTGAATATCAAAGAAAAGTATTGCCTTTGAAAACTCTATATTCAATTACCTACAGTATTTTAAAGTTAGAAATAGAAAATGTGCCCAGGTCTGGTGTGTTTGTGTGTGCATGCTTTTATACTGTATGCTTATCTTTACAGAGGATGCACAATACAAGTTTCTAGTTCCAGAATGAAGCTGTTCTTATTTAACACAGAGGAGAGAAAGTAAACTCAACATGTTGACAGTGAACATGTACAGTGCCTTCAGAAAGTATTCACACCCCTTGACTTTGTCCCCATTTTGTTGTGTTACAACCTGCACTTATCATGGATTAAATTGAGATTGTGTGTCACTGGCCTATACACAATACCCTATAATGTCAAAGCGGAATTACGTTTTCAGAAATGTTAAAAAATGAAAATCTGAAAAGTCTTGAGTCAATAAGTATTCAACCCCTTTGTTATGGCAAGCCTAAACAAGTTCAGGAGTAAAAATGTGCTTAACAAGTCACATAATAAGTTGCATGAACTCACTCTCTGTGCAATAATGGTATTTAACATGATTTTTGAATGACTACCTCATCTCTGTACCACTCACTTACAATTATCTGTAAGGTCCCTCAGTAAAGCAGGGAATTTCAAACACAGATTCAACCACAAAGACCAGGGAGGTTTCCAATTCCAAAAGCAGACATTGAATACCCCTTTGAGCATGGTAAAGTTATTAATTATACTTTGGATGGTGTATAAATACACCTGGTCACTACAAAGATACAGGCGTCCTTCCTAACTCAGTGGCCGGAGAGGCAGGAAACCACTCAGGGATTTCACCATTAGGCCAATGGGGACTTTAAAACAGTTACAGAGTTTAATGGCTGTGATAGGAGAAAACTGAGGATAGATCAACAACATTGTAGTTACTCCACAATACTAACCTAATTGACAGTGAAAAGAAGGAAGCTTGTACAGAATAAAAAGTATTCCAAAACATGCATCCTGTTTGCAATAAGGCACTAAAGTAAAACTGCAAAAAATGTGGCTAATAAATGAACTTTGTGTCCTGAATATAAAAGCGTTATGTTTGGGGCAAAACCAACACAACACATTATTACTGAAACAGGATACAAGTGGAAAATATAAAGAAAAACAATATTTAAAAAATTGGAGGCCCCTTACACTTCAGTGTTGTGATGCAAAAATTCTAGCAAAATGTATAGCGCATAGAATTAAAAAGGTATTGTCGGATATTATTCATTCTAATCAGACAGGTTTTTTACATGTAAGATACATTGGAGATAATATAAGGCAAGTATTGGAAACAATAGAACACTATGGATAATCTGGGAAACCAGGCCTGCTATTCATAGCAGACTTCGAAAAGGCATTTGATAAAGTACGACTGGGGTTTATATATAAATGCCTGGAGCATTTCAATTTTGGAGAATCTCTTATAAAATGGGTCAAAATCATGTATAGTAACCCTAGGTGTAAAATAGTAAATACTGGCTATTTCTCAGAAAGTTTTAAACTGTCAAGAGGAGTGAAAGAAGGTTGTCCACTATCGGCATATCTATTTATTGTGGCCATCGAGATGTTAGCTATTAAAATCAGATCCAATATTAATATCAGAGGATTAGAAATCCAGGGCTTAAAAACAAAGGTGTCATTGTACGCTGATGATTCATGTTTTCTTTTAAATCCACAACTAGAATCCCTCCACAGCCTCATAGAGGATCTAGATACATTTTCTAACCTCTCTGGATTACAACCAAATTATGACAAATGTACTATATTACGTATTGGATCACTAAAAATACAATTTTTACATTACCATGTAGTTTACCAATAAAATGGTCTGATGGTGATGTGGATATACTCGGAATACATATCCCAAAGGAAATAAATGATCTCACTTCAATACATTTTAATAGAAAGTTAGCAAAAATAGATAAGATCTTACTACCATGGAAAGGAAAATACCTGTCAATTTGTGGAAAAATCACCCTGATTAACTCTTTAGTATTATCCCAGTTTACCTATTTGCTTATGGTCTTGCCTACGCCTAGCGAACAGTTTTTTTAATTATATGAGAAAAAAATATTCAATTTTATTTGGAACGGCAAGCCAGACAAAATTAAAAGGGCATATTTATATAATGAATATGAATTCGGAGGACAGAAATGATTAAATATTAAAGTATTAGAACTATCACTAAAAGCTTCAGTCATACAAAAATTATACTTAAATCCGAACTGGTTCTCTAGCAAACTAGTAAGATAATCTCATGTGTCTGCTCAAACGGTCAGAAACAGATTCTATGAGGGCCCGACGTCCACAGGTGGGGGTTGTGCTTACAGCCCAACACCGTGCAGGACGTTTGGCATTTGCCAGAGAACACCAAGATTGGCAAATTCGCCACGGGCGCCCTGTGCTCTTCACAGATGAAAGCAGGTTCACACTGAGCACATGTGACAGACGTGACAGAGTCTGGAGACGCCGTGGAGAACGTTCTGCTGCCTGCAACATCCTCCAGCATGACCGGTTTGGCGGTGGGTCAGTCATGGTGTGGGGTGGCATTTCTTTGGGGGGCCGCACAGCCCTCCATGTGCTCGCCAGAGGTAGCCTGACTGCCATTAGGTACCGAGATGAGATCCTCAGACCCCTTGTGAGACCATATGCTGGTGCGGTTGGCCCTGGGTTCCTCCTAATGCAAGACAATGCTAGACCTCATGTGGCTGGAGTGTGTCAGCAGTTCCTGCAAGAGGAAGGCATTGATGCTATGGACTGGCCCGTCCGTTCCCCAGACCTGAATCCAATTGAGCACATCTGGGACATCATGTCTCGCTCCATCCACCACAGACTGTCCAGGAGTTGGTGGATGCTTTAGTCCAGGTCTGGGAGGAGATCCCTCAGGAGACCATCCGCCACCTCATCAGGAGCATGCCCAGGCGTTGTAGGGAGGTCATACAGGCACGTGGAGGCCACACACACTACTGAGCCTCATTTTGACTTGTTTTAAGGACATTGCATCAAAGTTGGATCAGCCTGTAGTGTGGTTTTCCACTTTAATTTTGAGGGTGACTCCAAATCCAGACCTCCATGGGTTGATAAATTTGATTTCCATTGATCATTTTTGTGTGATTTTGTTGTCAGCACATTCAACTATGTAAAGAAAAAAAAAGTATTTAATAAGATTATTTAATTCATTCAGATCTAGGATGTGTTGTTTAAGTATTCCCTTTATTTTTTTGAGCAGTGTATATAGCAAATAGAAATCCTACATGGATGGTGTTAAGAGATAGATGGGAGGTGTTGAATGGAGTTGAAGGATGGGACTAATAACAAATAACAACAAATAATAACAAGATAACTAATAATGTAAGCATACTGTGTCCATAATAAGTATATAGGTTGTATGTTGGGAGCTTTTGGGAAAGAGCACAGTTAGAAAGATATGGCATATAGAAGATTGAGAGTAGAAGAAGTTCAGGAGCAAAAACAAATAAAAGATAATTATTGTAAAATTGACTGTGTCCAAAAAATGTAGATAGTGAGTATAAGCTGGAAGTAGAGGCCTAAGCATTGTTGTTCACTAATTTACCCCAAGTAGGGAAAGGATGGTGGGGTTAAAAAGTAATAAAGAGGAGTATATATATAAAAAACATGGGGGATTGGAAGTGATGCAGACAATTACATTGATGGAAGTTACAATCTATCTGCAATATTAAGCTGATCTACCCAACCCACCCCCAAAAAAAAAAACACAACATATCACTGAGTACCACTCTTCATATTTTCAAGCAAGGTGGTGGCTGCATCATGCAACGGGTATGCTTGTCATTGGCAAGGGAGTTTTTTTTTTGATAAAAAATAAATGGAATAGAGCTACAGTGGGGAAAAAAAGTATTTAGTCAGCCACTAATTGTGCAAGTTCTCCCACTTAAAAAGATGAGAGAGTCCTGTAATTTTCATCATAGGTACATGTCAACTATGACAGACAAAATGAGAAAAAAAATCAAGAAAATCACATTGTAGGATTTTTAATGAATTTATTTGCAAATTATGGTGGAAAATAAGTATTTGGTCAATAACAAAAGTTTCTCAATACTTTGTTATATACGCTTTGTTGGCAATGACACAGGTCAAACGTTTTCTGTAAGTCTTCACAAGGTTTTCACACACTGTTGCTGTAATTTTGGCCCATTCCTCCATGCAGATCTCCTCTAGAGCAGTGATGTTTTGGGGCTGTCGCTGGGCAACACGGACTTTCAACTCCCTCCAAAGATTTTCTATGGTGTTGAGATCTGGAGACTGGCTAGGCCACTCCAGGACCTTGAAATGCTTCTTATGAAGCCACTCCTTCGTTGCCCCGGCGGTGTGTTTGGGATCATTGTCATGCTGAAAGACCCAGCCACGTTTCATCTTCAATGCCCTTGCTGATGGAAGGAGGTTTTCACTCAAGATCTCACGATACATGGCCCCATTCATTCTTTCCTTTACACGGATCAGTCGTCCTGGTCCCTTTGTAGAAAAACAGCCCCAAAGCATGATGTTTCCACCCCCATGCTTCACAGTAGGTATGGTGTTCTTTGGATGCAACTCAGCATTCTTTGTCCTCCAAACACGACGAGTTGAGTTTTTACCAAAAAGTTCTATTTTGGTTTCATCTGACCATATGACATTCTCCCAATCCTCTTCTGGATCATCCAAATGCACTCTAGCAAACTTCAGACGGGCCTGGACATGTACTGGCTTAAGCAGGGGGGACACGTCTTGCACTGCAGGATTTGAGTCCCTGGCGGCGTAGTGTGTTACTGATGGTAGGCTTTGTTACTTTGGTCCCAGCTCTCTGCAGGTCATTCACTAGGTCCCCCCGTGTGGTTCTGGGATTTTTGCTCACCGTTCTTGTGATAATTTTGACCCCACAGGGTGAGATCTTGCGTGGAGCCCCAGATCGAGGGAGATTATCGGTGGTCTTGTATGTCTTCCATTTCCTAATAATTGCTCCCACAGTTGATTTCTTCAAACCAAGCTGCTTACCTATTGCAGATTCAGTCTTCCCAGCCTGGTGCAGGTCTACAATTTTGTTTCTGGTGTCCTTTGACAGCTCTTTGGTCTTGGCCATAGTGGAGTTTGGAGTGTGACTGTTTGAGGTTGTGGACAGGTGTCTTTTATACTGATAACAAGTTCAAACAGGTGCCATTAATACAGGTAACGAGTGGAGGACAGAGGAGCCTCTTAAAGAAGAAGTTACAGGTCTGTGAGAGCCAGAAATCTTGCTTGTTTGTAGGTGACCGAATACTTATTTTCCACCATAATTTGCAAATAAATTCATAAAAAATCCTACAATGTGATTTTCTGGATTTTTTTTCTCAATTTGTCTGTCATAGTTGACGTGTACCTATGATGAAAATTACAGGCCTCTCTCATCTTTTTAAGTGGGAGAACTTGCACAATTGGTGGCTGACTAAATACTTTTTTTCCCCACTGTAAGCATAGGAAAAATCCTATGAATGTTCCTGGAGTGGCCTAGTTACAGTTTCACTTAAATCGGCTTGAAAATCTATGGCAAGACTTAAAAATGGTTGTCTAGCAATGATCAACAACCAACTTGACAGAGCATGAATAATTTTTTTAAGAATAATGTGCAAATATTGTACAATCCAGTTTTGTTAAGCTCTTAGACAGTTACCCAGAAATACTCACAGCTGCAATCGTTGCTAAAGGTGATTCTAACATGTATTGACTCAGGGGGTTGAATACTTAATAATATATTAGTGTTTTATTTTTCATTATTATTTTTTCAAATGTTAGAATTTTTCTTCCACTTTGCCATAACATAGTATTTTGTGTAGATCCTTGAAAAAAAAGACAATTAAATCAATTATAATCCCACTTTCTAACACATCAAAATGTGGAAAAAGTAAATGGGTGTGAATACTTTCTGAAGACACTGTATGAATGTTTATATACAGACTCTTTGAATGCCTGTATATGGTTATATGTATATAAACATTATATACAAAGGTATGTGGACACCGCTTCAAATGAGGGGATTTGGCTATTTCAGCCACACCCGTTGCTGACGTGTATAAAATCGAGCACACAGCAATGCAATCTCCACAGACAAACATTGGCAGTAGAATGGACTTACTGAAGAGCTCAGTGACTTTCAACATGGCACTCTCATAGGATGTCACCTTTCCAAGAAGTCAGTTCATCACATTTCTGACCAGCTAGAGCTGCCCCGGTCAACTGTAGGTGCTGTTATTGTGAAGTGGAAACATCTAGGAGAAACAACGGCTTAGCCGTGAAGTGGTAGGCCACACAAGTTCACAGAACGGGACCACTGAGTGCTGAAGCGTGTCGCGCGTAACAATCGTCTGTCCTCGGTTGCAACACTCACTACCGAGTTCCAAACTGCCTCTGGAAGCAACGTTAGCACAATAACTGTTCATCAGGAGCTTCATGAAATGGGTTTCCATGGAAGAGCAGCCGCACACAAGCCTAAGATCACCATGCGCAATGTGAAGCGTCGGCTGTAGTGGTGTAAAACTCGCCGCCATTGGACTCTAGAGCAGTGGAAACGCGGTCTCTGGAGTGTTGATTCACGCTTTACCATCTGGCAGTCCGACGGACGACTCTGGGTTTGGCGGATGCCAGGAGAACGCTTCCTGCACCAATGTATAGTGCCAACTGTAAAGTTTGGTGGATGAGGAATAATGGTCTGGGGATGTTTTTCATGATTCGGTCTAGGACCTTAGTTACAGTGAAGGGAAATCTTAACGCTACAGCATACAATGACATTCTAGACAATTCTGTGCTTCCAACATTATGGCAACAGTTTGGGGAAGGCCCTTTCCTGTCTCAGCATGACAATGCCCCAGTTTACAAAGCGAGGTCCATACAGAAATGGTTTGTTGAGATCGGTGTAGAAGAACTTGACTGACCTGCACAGAGCCCTGACCTCAACCCCATGGAACACCATTGGGATGAATTGTAACGCTGACTGCATGCCAGGCCTAATCGGTCAGCATCAGTGCCCTACCTCACTAATGCTCTTGTGGCTGATGGAAGTAAGTCCCCGCAGCAATGTTCCAACATCTAGTGGAAAGCCTCCCCAGAAGAGTGGAGGCTGTTATCGCAGCAAAGGAGGGGTCCAACTCCACATAAAGGCCCAAAATGTTGGAAGGAGATGTTCGACGATCAGGTGTCCACATACTTTTGGTCATGTAGTGTATATATAGACTTGAATCTAGTAGCCAATTGGTTTCATGGGCATGGCTTGAACCTTGTGTGTGTACCTGACTGTTGGCATCTGAAGGTCCATTCTGCAAAGCCCAGGCAGACAGGGTGTTGAAGCCTTTAACCACCTCAGCTCCAGGGACCAGACTGTTCAGGTACATATAACCACATTTACATTACACCAACATACACATACTGTAGATACACATCAACATATAAAAACATTCCCAATTAACTAAAAAACATACACATAATAACAACATATACTGTATAGCTCTCACCTTTGCAAGTACTCTGCGTTGGCCTCTGGGTACTGATTCTTCCTCAGGTTGTTACTGAGGTCCACCAACACCTGCAATTCAAAATGGCATCAAATACACTGATTCATGCAATATATTGGCCAAATACACTGGAATATACATTATATTGGCTAAATACACTGGGACATACATTATGTTAGCCAAATATACAGTTACATGCTGACAAAACAGACATGCATACATATAGCAGAAGTAATAAAACATATATGCTACCTTCCCCTTTAGCTGATTGGCCAGTGGTACCAGGAAGTCGTAGTGTTCTCTCTGGACAGCGATGAAGATCAGACGGGCTGACTGGGCAGCTGCAGCATGGCCCAGGACCTGCATATACATCATCAACATATTGATACACACAAACACAGATACAGTATATTCACATATACTCCTTCAAACATATACAAATATATTCAAATACATTTACAACACTGTAAAAACACATATCCACATTTAACATATCACCACATAAAACTAGATCTACTTTATTTGTACCTGTGCTCCATGGGGTAGGAGGCTGCTGCTGTGGGGCCGTCGGCTGCCAAACATCACCCCGTACCCCGCCTGCAGCAGACGCAGTCCCAGAGAGCGCCCCATGTCCCCCGTCCCAAACACACACACCCTCTCATACTCAGGTGGGGCAGGGACAGCCTCCCTCATCGGAGACAGGGACACACACTCGATTCTCTCCTCACTCTTCTCCTCACTCCTCTCCTGACCCGTCATACCTGAACAGAGACAGGCAAAGATCTCCTCAAGTCGTAGGTAGAGTCAATAGAAAGTGTCAGAAAGACCAAAGAGTTTAAAATACCTTCCTGAAGTTGCAATCACAGAAAAAGTACATCCACATAAATGGAGCTCGCAGGATGAACGTCCCTTTCACTTCACTAAGTTCTTCAGCAGACACCTCCTCTAGACGGAGTCTTACAGTCCAGACAGAGCACTGTCAATCAATGCTAGGACAGCTTACTGTAGTTGAACTCCTGCAATGAAATGTTCTCTGCAATACATGTCCTAAAACAATAGTCTTCAGAGTTGGAGCAGCTCCTCTGAGTTATCCTGATGAAAGTCTGACTCTGTCTTTTTCTGTCCTGACTGACTGACTGAGACACCACAAACTGAGTCTCTATTTGTGTCTGGGCTCCAGGTGTGAGGAGGGAAGGGATTAGCCTTTCTGCCAAGCTGCAAACTTAGTTGGAAGAGGAGCGGTGTGTTTTTGCTTGTGCATTTGCATGTGTGTGTGTGTGTGCAGGACAGCCCATGGCACTCACTCTGCAGTGTCTCTGAGGAGAGGCCAGCGGTTTCTGGGAAGCAGGGAGGTTACATAATAGTGGAAAAACAGACCTGGAGATTCCAGGTCACGGTGATCTTTCTGGGTTAAGCAATGTACATGTCACACACACACACACACACACACACACACACACACACACACACACACACACACACATACACACACACACAGTCTGTGCTTTATCATGCAGAAATATCACCATTAAATACATATTTAAACCAGTATGTAGTTTGCAACAAGAGTTTACTAAATGGCATACAAGCACAGGTCCTCTCACAGTTCATGACAATAACACAACAGCAGCTGCACTTTGGTTTGTTGTAATACTACCGTCTTCATAAGCTGCCTTACCTCAGATGGCCTTTGCTCAAAGATGTGACAACCTTCCATTGTGTGCAACAATAAGTAGGTAACTCCACAAAGCACAGAATGTGAAATACCAGAAGAAATGTGTCACATCACCATGAACAGTGTTTCCCAAATACAGCAGTTGGTGACCTTAAGGTCAAATGTGGCTTGAAACACATTTCATCACAGCAAGAAGAATCTAAATGATTGAGGTGGGTCAGAGCACAGAATAATTCGCTTTACACTGGGCCTAGTTTACAGTAACCCCACCCCCACGCTCATCCTATACAACTACTGCTGTACACACCTTTCCTATTCATATACTGTCTATACAAACCGTTATATACATATACACTGAGTGTACAAAACATTAGGAACACCTTTTGCCCTCAGAACAGCCTCAATTCGTCGGGGCATGGACTCTACAAGGTGTCGAACGCATTCCACAGGGATGCTGGCCCATGTTGACTCTAATGCTTCCAACAGTTGTGTCAAGTTGGCTTAAATCTTTCGTCTTGCCCATTCACAATCTGAATAGCACACATACACAATCCATGTCTCAATTGTCTCAAGGCTTAAAAATCCTTATTTAACCTGCCTCCTCCTCTTCATCTACACCAATTAAAGTGGATTTAACAAGTAACATTAATAAGGGATCATAGCATTCACCTGGACTCAACTGGTCAGTCTATGTCTTTCTGTTATGTACACTCAGTGTGTGTGTGTGTTATATATATATATATATATATATATATATATATATATATATATATATACATATATACAGTTGAAGTCGGACGTTTACATACACCTTAGCAAAATACATTTAAACTCCGTTTTCACAATTTAATCCTAGTAAGAAGTCCCTGTCTTAGGTCAGTTAGGATCACCACTTTATTTTAAGAATGTGAAATGTCAGAATAATTGTAGCGAGAATGATTTATTTCAGCTTTTATTTCTTTCATCACATTCCCAGTGGGTCAGAAGTATACATACACTCAATTAGTATTTGTAGGCCTCCTTGCTCGCACATGCTTTTTCAGTTCTGCCCACAAATGTTCTATAGGATTGAGGTCAGGGCTTTGTGATGGCCACTCCAATACCTTGACTTTGTTGTCCTTAAGCCATTTTGCCACAACTTTGGAAGTATGCTTGGGGTCATTGTCCATTTGGAAGACCCATTTGCGACCAATCTTTAACTTCCTGACTGATGTCTTGAGATGTTGCTTCAATATATCCACATAATTTTCCTTCCTCATGATGCCATCTATTTTGTTTCTGCACCAGTCCCTCCTGCAGCAAAGCACCCCCACAGCATGATGCTGTCACCCCCGTGCTTCACGGTTGGGATGGTGTTCTTCGGCTTGCAAGTACCCCCTTTTTCCTCCAAACATAACGATGGTCATTATGGCCAAACAGTTCTATTTTTGTTTCATCATTTCTCCAAAAAGTAAGATCTTTGTCCCCATGTGCAGTTGCAAACCGTAGTTTGGCTTTTTTATGGTGGTTTTGGAGCAGTGGCTTCTTCTTTGCTGAGCGGCCTTTCAGGTTATGTCGATATAGGACTCGTTTTACTGTGGATATAGATACTTTTGTACCTGTTTCCTCCAGCATCTTAACAAGGTCCTTTGCTGTTGTTCTGGGATTGATTTGCACTTTTCGCACCAAAGTACGTTAATCTCTAGGAGACAGAACGCGTCTCCTTCCTGAGCGGTATGACGGCTGCGTGGTTCCATGGTGTTTATACTTGCGTACTATTGTTTGTACAGATGAACGTGGTACCTTCAGGCATATGGAAATTGCTCCCAAGGATGAACCAGACTTGTGGAGGTCTACAATTTCTTTCCTGAGGTCTTGGCTGATTTCTTTAGATTTTCCCATGATGTCAAGCAAAGAGGCACTGAGTTTGAAGGTAGGCCTTGAAATACATCCATAGGTACACCTCCAATTGACTCAAATGATGTCAATTAGCCTATCAGAAGCTTCTAAAGCCATGACATCATTTTCTGGAATTTTCCAAGCTGTTTAAAGGCACAGTCAACTTAGTGTATGTAAACTTCTGACCCACTGGAATTGTGAAACTGTGAATTATAAGTGAAACAATCTGTCTGTAAACAATTGTTGGAAAAATGACTTGTGTCATGCACAAAGTAGATGTCCTAACCAACTTACCAAAACTATAGTTTGTTAACAAGAAATGTGTGCAGTCGTTGAAAAACAAGTTTTAATGACGCCAACCTAAGTGTATGTAAACTTCCGACTTCAACTGTATATATATGTACACACACGTACAGTACCAGTCAAAAGTTTGGACACACCTACTCATTCCAGGGTTTTTCTTAATTTTTACTATTTTCTACATTGTAGAATAGTAGTAAAGACATCAAAACTATGAAATAACACATATGGAATCATGTAGTAACCAAAGAAGTGTTAAACAAATCAATATATATTTAATTTTTGAGATTCTTCAAAATAGCCACCCTTTGCCTTGATGACAGCTTTGCACACCCTTGGCATTCTCTCAACCAGCTTCATGAGGTAGTCACCTGGAATCAATTTCAATTAACAAGTGTACCTTATTAAACGTTAATTTGTGGAATTGATTTCCTTCTTAACGTGTTTGAGCCAATCAGTTGTGTTGTGACAAGGTGGGGGGTATACAGAAGATAGCCCTATTTGGTAAAAGACCAAGTCCATATTATGGCTAGAACAGCTCAAATATGCAAAGAGAAACGATAGTCCATCATTACTTTAAAACATGAAGGTCAGTCAATACGGAACATTTCGAGAATTTTGAAAGTTTCTTCATGTGCAGTCGCAAAAACCATCAAGCGCTATGATGAAACTGGCTCTCATGAGGACCGCCACAGGAAAGGAAGACCCAGAGTTACCTCTAATGCAGAGGATAAGTTCATTAGAGTTACCAGCCTCAGAAATGCAGCCCAATTAAATGCTTCACAGAGTTCAAGTAAAATACACATTTCAACATCAACAACTGTGCAGAGGGAGGGGACTGTGTGAATCAGGCCTTCGTGGTCGAATTGCTGCAAAGAAACCACTACTAAAGGACACCAATAATAAGAAGAGACTTGCTTGGGCTAAGAAACACAAGCAATGGACATTAGACCGGTGGAATTGTGAGATTTTGGGATCCAACCGCCGTGTCTTTGTGAGATGCAAAGTAGGTGAACGGATGATCTCCGGGGGGGGGTAGAAGGATTACTTTATCCTATCCCAGGTATTCCTTAAAGAGGTGGGGTTTCAAATGTCTCCGGAAGGTGGTGAGCGACTCCGCTGTGTGTGTGGGGGGGTGTAGAAGGATTACTTAATCCAATCCCAGGTATTCCTTAAAGAGGTGGGGTTTCAAATGTCTCCGGAAGGTGGTGAGCGACTCCGCTGTGTGTGTGGGTGGGGGGGGTAGAAGGATTACTTTATCCTATCCCAGGTATTCCTTAAAGAGGTGGGGTTTCAAATGTCTCCGGAAGGTGGTGAGTGACTCCGCTGTGGGGTGGGTGGGGGGGGTAGAAGGATTACTTTATCCTATCCCAGGTATTCCTTAAAGAGGTGGGGTTTCAAATGTCTCCGGAAGGTGGTGAGCGACTCCGCTGTGTGTGTGGGGGGGTAGAAGGATTACTTTATCCTATCCCAGGTATTCCTTAAAGAGGTGGGGTTTCAAATGTCTCCGGAAGGTGGTGAGTGACTCCGCTGTGGGGTGGGTGGGGGGGGTAGAAGGATTACTTTATCCTATCCCAGGTATTCCTTAAAGAGGTGGGGTTTCAAATGTCTCCGGAAGGTGGTGAGTGACTCCGCTGTCCTGGCGTCGTGAGGGAGCTTGTTCCACCATTGGGGTGCCAGAGCAGCGAACAGTTTTGACTGGGCTGAGCGGGAACTATGCTTCCGCAGAGGAAGGGGAGCCAGCAGGCCAGAGGTGGATGAACGCAATGTCCTCGTTTGGGTGTAGGGACTGATCAGAGCCCGAAGGTACAGAGGTGCCGTTCCCCTCGCTGCTCCAAAGGCAAGCACCATGGTCTTGTAACGGATGCGAGCTTCAACTGGAAGCCAGTGGAGTGTGCGGAGGAGGGGGGTGACGTGAGAGAACTTGGGAAGGTTGAACACCAGACAGGCTGCGGCATTCTGGATGAGTTGTAGGGATTTAATGGCACATGCAGGGAGGCCAGCCAACAGCGAGTTGCAGTAATCCAGACGGGAGATGACAAGTGCCTGGATTAGGACCTGTGCCGCTTCCTGTGTAAGGCAGGGTCGTACTCTCCGAATGTTGTAGAGCATGAACCTGCAGGAGCGGGTCACCGCCTTGATGTTAGCGGAGAACGACAGGGTCCCATCTGGTTTGCGCTTAGTGGGACTGTCATTTGTTTTTCAACAAGACAATTACCCAATACACCTCCAGGCTGTGTATATGCTATTTGACCAAGAAGGAGAGTGATGGAGTGCTGCATCAGATGACCTGGCCTCCACAATCACCCGACCTCAACCCAATTGAGATGGGTTGGGATGAGTTGGACTACAAAGTGAAGGAAAAGCAGCCAACAAGTGCTCAGCATATGTGGGAACTCCTTCAAGACTGTTGGAAAAGCATTCCAGGTGAAGCTGGTTGAGAGAATGCCAAGAGTGTGCAAAGCTGTCATCAAGGCAAAGGGTGGCTACTTTGAAGAATGTAAAATCTAAAATATATTTTGATTTGTTAAACCCTTTTTTGGTTACTACATGATTCCATATGTGTTATTTCATAGTTTTGATGTCTTCACTATTATTCTATAATGTAGAAAATAGTAAGAAATAAAGAAAAACCCTTGAATGAGTAGGTGTGTCCAAACTTTTGACTGGTAATGTATATATATACAGTGAGGGAAAAAAGTATTTGATCCCCTGCTGATTTTGTACGTTTGCCCACTGACAAAGAAATTATCAGTCTATAATTTTAATGGTAGGTTTATTTGAACAGTGAGAGACAGAATAACAACAACAAAATCCAGAAAAACGCATTTCAAAAATTGTATTAATTGATTTACATTTTAATGAGGGAAATAAGTATTTGACCCCCTCTCAATCAATTTCTGGCTCCCAGGTGTCTTTTATACAGATAACGAGCTGAGATTAGGAGCACACTCTTAAAGGGAGTGCTCCTAATCTCAGTTTGCTTCTGTGGACAGGTGTCTTTTATACAGGTAACAAACTATCAATCAGATTCCAAACTCTCCACCATGGCCAAGACCAAAGAGCTCACCAAGGATGTCAGGGACAAGATTGTAGACCTACACAAGGCTGG
This sequence comes from Coregonus clupeaformis, assembly GCF_020615455.1. Classification (NCBI taxonomy): domain Eukaryota; kingdom Metazoa; phylum Chordata; class Actinopteri; order Salmoniformes; family Salmonidae; genus Coregonus; species Coregonus clupeaformis. Next base: position 1,218,804 of record NC_059219.1, read on the forward strand.
AATGGGCTACAAGACCATCGCCAAGCAGCTTCGTGAGAAGGTGACAACAGTTGGTGCGATTATTCGCAAATGGAAGAAACACAAAAGAACTGTCAATCTCCCTCGGCCTGGGGCTCCATGCAAGATCTCACCTCGTGGAGTTGCAATGATCATGAGAACGGTGAGGAATCAGCCCAGAACTACACGGGAGGATCTTGTCAATGATCTCAAGGCAGCTGGGACCATAGTCACCAAGAAAACAATTGGTAACACACTACGCCGTGAAGGACTGAAATCCTGCAGTGCCCGCAAGGTCCCCCTGCTCAAGAAAGCACATATACAGGCCTGTCTGAAGTTTGCCAATGAACATCTGAATGATTCAGAGGAGAACTGGGTGAAAGTGTTGTGGTCAGATGAGACCAAAATGGAGCTCTTTGGCATCAACTCAACTCTCCTTGTTTGGAGGAGGAGGAATGCTGCCTATGATCCCAAGAACACCATCCCCACCGTCAAACATGGAGGTGGAAACATTATGCTTTGGGCGTGTTTTTCTGCTAAGGGGACAGGAAAACTTCACCGCATCAAAGGGACGATGGATGGGGCCATGTACCGTCAAATCTTGGGTGAGAACCTCCTTCCCTCAGCCAGGGCATTGCAAATTGTTCGTGGATGGGTATCCAGCATGACAATGATCCAAAACACACGGCCAAGGCAACAAAGGAGTGGCTCAAGAAGAAGCACCTTAAGGTCCTGGAGTGGCCTAGCCAGTCTCCAGACCTTAATCCCATAGAAAATCTGTGGAGGGAGCTGAAGAGTTGCCAAACGTCAGCCTCGAAACCTTAATGACTTGGAGAAGATCTGCAAAGAGGAGTGGAACAAAATCCCTCCTGAGATGTGTGCAAACCTGGTGGCCAACTACAAGAAACGTCTGACCTCTGTGATTGCCAACAAGGGTTTTGCCACGAAGTACTAAGTCATGTTTTGCAGAGGGGTCAAATACTTATTTCCCTCATTAAAATGCAAATCAACTAATAACATTTTTGACATGCGTTTTTCTGGATTTTTTTGTTGGTATTCTGTCTCTCACTGTTCAAATAAACCTACTATTAAAATTATAGACTGATCATGTCTTTGTCAGTGGGCAAACATACAAAATCAGCAGGGGATCAAATACTTTTTTCTCTCACTGTATATATATATACTGATCAAAAGTATAAACGCAACATGTAAAGTGTTGGTCCCATGTTTCATGAGCTGAAATAAAAGATACCAGAATTTTTCTATACGCACAAAAAGCTTATTTCTCTCAAATCGTGTGCACAAATTTGTTTACATCACTGTTAGTGAACATTTCTCCTTTCCCAATATAATCCATCCACCTGAGAGGTGTGGCATATCAAGAAGGTGATTAAACAGCATGATCCTTACACAGGTGCACCTTGTGCTGGGAACAATAAAAAGCCACTTTAAAATGTGCAGTTTTGTCACACAACATTGCCACAGAAGTCTCAAGTTTTGAGGGAGCGTGCAATTGGCATGCTGACTGCAGGAATGTCCACAATAGCTGTTGCTAGCCACCCGGACAGCTAATGAAACTGAGGAGTATTTCTGTCTGTAATAAAGCCATTTTGTGTGGAAAAACTCATTCTGATTGGCTGGGCCTGGCTCCCCAGTGCCCTCCCAGGCCCACCGATGGCTGCACCCCTGCCCAGTCATGTGAAATCCATAGATTAGGGCCTAACAAATTTATTTCAATTGACTGATTTCCTTATATGAACTGTAACTCAGTATAATCCTTGAAATTGTTGCATGTTGCATTTATATTTTTGTTCAGTAATATATTTATTTATTTATATCCCGGGCTCTGACATTCGTTCTGATATTTCTTAATTTCTTTCTAAACATTTTGGGGATTTGTGTGTATTGTTTTGTGTTGTTAGGTACTGTATACTGCACTGTTGAACCTGCGATAACCTCTGCAAAATTTGTACGCAACCAACAAAATTTGATTTGAGATCTCTCTCTCTCTCTGTGTGTGTGTGTGTGTGTATGTGTGTGTGTGTGTGTGTGTGTGCGTCTGTGTATGTTTGTGATCAGTCTCTGTGTGTAGAAACGACATTAACGACCCTCACATACACACCATGAACCACACAAAGACAGACACATATAGACACATTGTTACCCACGCACACACAGTATACCACAGGGAGCAATTACAGATCAACAGTACTGTGGTTCACCTTAACCCAAACACAGTAGCAATTATGGTGTTCTATGAACACAGGAAGAGGAGCTTTCAGAGGTGGAATTGAGTAATGATGTTAAACCTTGAGTCCTATATAATCATATTTTGTGGAGAGAGAGAGAGAGAGAGAGAGAGAGAGAGAGAGAGAGAGAGAGAGAGAGAGAGAGAGAGAGAGAGAGAGAGAGAGAGAGAGAGAGAGAGAGAGAGAGACTGGGTCTTACATTAGCCGGTAATTTGTGGGTTTGCTTCTGGAACCCATGTCACCCACTCACCAGCAGTCATTATCTCATAAATAGACTGTAGGGGAATATACAGGCGCACGTACACACACACAAACAAACAAACAGATAATGGGGTACAGTGCCGGCCTAGTTACAGCAAAGTTTCTGCTAACTGGCAACTAACAATATGCAGTCACTTCCTCCCATAATACAAGGTTCTTCAATTTTGGCCTTGACCGCTATTGGAATTTGCAGGTTTTTGTTCTTGCCCAGCACTAAAACATCAGAGTAAAACATCAAGGTCCAAACTAAAGACCGTGATTAATGTCGTTAATCGGACAGAGACCATGTTGATGTTACTGGGTGGGTCACAAGACAAGATAAAACTGTTTCCTGTTGTTTTCTCTGTATCTCGTTGTTTACAGATGGCCTGTCAGCAGTGCATTTGACCTGAACTGCTCTCTACCCACACCCTTATTACTAACCACCAGTTCAATGACCATCCAGTCCCAGCCCCAGACCATAACCATAAAAAGCCGAAACAGGAGTCAACACACCCTGTGAGTCCCTAGGACCAGCATGGGAGATCACTGACTGAGGTCCCAAAACAGGAAATTCCCAGATTAAGGGAAAGTACACTACAGGCCTCAGTGTCCTTGAGGTTACAGTGTTCACCCTGAGATTGGAGGGTTGGGGTTTCCATTCCCTGGTCGAGTCATCCTATGACTCTGAAAACAGGGCTGATGCCTCTCTGCTTAGCACAGCATTAAGGAGATGGATTGGGGGTAAGGCCCTGAGATAAACTAGCATTCTGTCCAGGGGTTGTATTTGAACATCAAGCTTCCTTACGCTGCAGAAACAGGAGATAGGCTCCTGCCCTATGGGCCGTACTGGCTCAGACTAAATGAAATCTTTCCAATACAGATTAAATATTCTGAGGGGAACCCATAGTGCAGTTTTCCTTTATCTGCATCAGAGTGAGACTAGAGGGCAGGAGGATGGGGTAAAGGGGCTGAACCTTACATAGAAGTACTGGGGTTATTAGAGTAGGTGCTTGGCATGGAGAGAACTATCAGATACATAAATATCAGTGGAAATTATTCTACAGAGTGCATGGTCATTTAATGAATTACAGATGTACTACAGTCAGGGTTTGTTCCAGAGTGGGATTTGCTGTCAAGAGGGGCGGATGGTAACGAAGAAAGTGAGTTGAATGGAGAGATGGTGATGAAAGTGAGTCAAATGGAGAGATGGTGATGAAATGGTTCTCCTCCTCTACTTCTCCTATCCTCCTCCCTCGCAACAGAAGGGTAGTAATGTCCAGTTGCTCGTATTGCAACATCTAAGCTTTGGAAAGAGACAGGGAGATGTTGCAAGCTGAGCTTTTCCCTGTGATATGGACAGGCTGGTGAAAGCAACGGTGTATGTGTGTGTGTGATAGTTTGGGTGATATACTGTACGGTGGAATCTCCCTCTTGATCCATGCTCCAGTTGTGCTCCGTGTGAGGCCTGTAAAGTTAAATGGGTCCTTGTAACACGCACACGCTCACATGATCCCAGAAGCTTTATAGCATTTTAATCACGGCAGTCGTAAAACATCACTGAGTGATTCACCAATGAGAGATGAGCTTTCAGCACCCTGGATGACCAGTGTGTGTGTGAGTGAGTGACCGACCATGGAGGCTCTGTCCTTGTCTCCACCAGCTCGTCTCCCTATAGCTCATCTGCCTGGAAACTGACAATACACTCTTACCTTCATTCCCATCTCTCCATTCAACTCCACTCCCTCCTCACCATCCCTCCTTTCTACACATTTTCTTCGTTACTATCATTCCCTTTGACATCAAATCCCACTCTTGAACAAATTCCTGACTGTAGTCCATCTATAATGTATCCCTCTGACCACATTCTGCTGAATATTTAACTCTGACAGTCATGTATAATAACAGTTAACTGTGTGTCAGGCTGCCTCTCAAACCTTTGTAACGCTCCAGGCCTGCAGGCCTTCACGCTCTGCTTCATTTCTTCTCTCCCTGGCACTTAAAGGAAAAATTCAATTAAAAACAATATTTTGGTATTTCCCTTTGACATCTGTTAATACAGTCCCAAAATGTTTTACATGTCAGCAGATATTGGACATTCAAGAAGCAAAGTTTCACTTGCCACATCATCATGAAAGTCCTATATCTTGAGAATTGACTGCCGAAATGCAAAACATTTTGGGACTGTATTAACAGTTGACTAATGAAAAAATACCAACATATTTTTCCTTTAAGTGCCAGGGAGAGAAGAAATGAAGCAGAGCGTGAAGGCCTGCAGGCCTGGAGCGTTACAAAGGTTTGAGAGGCAGCCTGACACACAGTTAACTGTTATTATACATGACTGTCAGAGTTAAACATTCAACAGAATGTGGTCAGAGGGATACATTATAGATGGACTACAGTCAGGAATTTGTTCAAGAGTGGGATTTGATGTCAAAGGGAATGATAGTAATGAAGAAAATGGACCCCAGAAAGGAGGGATGGTGAGGAGGGAGTGGAGTTGAATGGAGAGATGAGAATGTTTAAGTGGAAAAAGGTTTAAGTGGATTTTTCCTGTAATTTCTATTTGTATTTGTATTTATTAGGGATCCCCATTAGCTACTGCCAAGGCAGCAGCTGCTCTTTCTGGGGTCCAAACACATTAAGGCACTTACATTACACATAAAACAAAAGATACAACAGTACATCATATAACATTGTTACACCACTATATAATGTATCTACAACACAAAATGTATGATACCACCATACAACAATATTACAATGTACATGTGTGTAGAGTGAGCGTGCTAGCGCCCGTGTGCGTATGCGTGTGTCTGTACCTGTGTATGTGTCTCTTTACAGTCCCCGCTGTTCCATAAAGTGTATTTTTATCTGTTTTTTAATATCTGATTCTACTGGTTGCATCAGTTACCTGATGTGGAATAGAGTTCCATGTAGTCATGGCTCTATGTAGTACTGTGTGCCTCCCATAGTCTGTTCTGGACTTGGGGATTGTGAAGAGACCTGTGGTGGCATATCTTCTCGGGTATGCATTGGTGTCCGAGCTGTGTGCTATTAGTTTAAACAGACAGCTCGGTGCATTCAGCTTGTAAACACTTCTTACAAAAACAAGTAGTGATGAAGTCACTCTCCTCCACTTTGAGCCATGAGAGATTGACATGCATAATGTTAGCTCTCCGTGTACATTTAAGGGCCAGCCATGCTGCCCCTCTTTGTGGCACCTGACCAAACGACTGGACAGTAGTCCAGGTGCGACAAAACTAGGGCCTGTAGGACCTACCTTGTTGATAGTATTGTTAAGAAGGCAGAGCAACGCTTTATTATGGACAGACTTCTCCCCATCTTAGCTACTGTTGTATCAACATGTTTTGACCATGACAGTTTACAATCCAGGGTTACTCCAAGCAGTTTAGTCACCTCAACTTGCTCAATTTCCACATTATTCATTACAAGTTTTAGTTGAGGTTTAGGGTTTAGTGAATGATTTGTCCCAAATACAATGCTATTCGTTTTTGAAATATTTAGGACTAACTTATCCCTTGCCACCCATTCTGAAACTAACTGCAGCTCTTTGTTAAGTGTTGCAGTCAATTCAGTCACTGTAGTAGCTGACGTGTATAGTGTTGAGTCATCCGCATACATAGACACACTGGCTTTACTCAAAGGCATGTCGTTAGTAAAGATTGAAAAAATTAAGGGGCCTAGACAGCTGCCCTGGGGAATTCCTGATTCTACCTGGATTATGTTGGAGAGGCTTCCATTAAAGAACACCCTCTGTGTTCTGTTAGACAGGTAACTCTTTATCCACAATATAGCAGGGGGTGTAAAGCCATAACACATACGTTTTTCCAGCAGCAGACTATCATCGATAATGTCAAAAGCCGCACTGAAGTCTAACAAAACAGCCCCCACAAACGTTTTATCATCAATTTCTCTCAGCCAATCATCAGTCATTTGTGTAAGTGCTGTGCTTGTTGAATGTCCTTCCCTATAAGCGTGCTGAAAGTCTGTTTGTTTGATGAAAAAATAGCATTGTATCTGGTCAAACACAAATTTTTCCAAAAGTTTACTAAGGGTTGGTAACAGGCTGATTAGTTTGCTATTTGAGTCAGTAAAGGGGGCTTTACTATTCTTAGATAGTTGAATGACTTTTGCTTCCCTCCAGGCCTGAGGGCACACACTTTCTAGTAGGCTTAAATTGAAGATATGGCAAATAGGAGTGGCAATATTGTCCGCTATTATCCTCAGTAATTTTCCATCCAATTTGTCAGACCCCGGTGGCTTGTCATTGTTGATAGAATTCAAAATGACAACGCTTTCATAATTTGATCAGTTATACTTGGATGTGTAGTGTCAGCGTTTGATTGCTTATCTTGCCACTGAAAAAATAATTAGTAATTGGCAATATCAGTGGGTTTTGTGATGAATGAGCCATCTGATTCAATGAATGATGAAGCTGAGTTTGCCCTTTTGCCCACAATGTCATTTAAGGTGCTCAAGAGCTTTTTACTATCATTCTTTATATCATTCATCTTTGTTTCATAGTACAGTTTCTTCTTCATTTTATTCAGTTTAGTCACATGATTTCTCAATTTGCAGTACGTTTGCCAATCGGTTGTGCAGCCAAACTTATTTGCCATTCCTTTTGCCTAATACCTCTCAACCATACAATTTTTCCATTCCTCCTCAATCCATGGGGATTTAACAGTTTTTACAATAATTTTCTTAATGGGTGCATGCTTATTAGTAACTGGGATAAGCAATTTCATCAATATGTCAAGTGCAGTGTCTGGTTTCTCCTCAATACACACCACTGACCAAAAAATATTATTTATATCAACAAAATAGGAATCACTACAAAGCTTATTGTATGACCTCTTATACACTATATTAGGCCCAGCCTTTGGAACTTTGGTTTTCCTAGATATGGCTACTATATTGTGATCACTACATCTGATGGCTATGGATACTGCTATCAAGCAAATTTCTGCAGCATTAGTAAAGATATGATCGATACATGTTGATGATTTCATTCATGTGCTGTTTGTAACTACCCTTGTAGGTTGACTGATAACTGGAACCAGGTTGCAGGCACTGATTACAGTTTGAAGTTTTTTCATGAGTGGGCAGCTTAATGAAAACCAGTCAGTATTTAAAATCAATGAGTCATTGTCTCAGCTGGTAGAGCACGGCACTTGTAATGCCAAGGTAGTGGGTTCGATCCCCGGGACCACCCATACACAAAAATGTATGCACACATGACTGTAAGTCGCTTTGGATAAAAGCGTCTGCTAAATGGCATATTATTATTATATTATATTATATACCTCTCCGTTGATATCACATACATTATCAAGCTTTTCACACATGTTATCCAGATACTGACTGTTAGCACTTGGACTATAGCCGCTTCCCACAAGAATGGGCTTTATGTGAGGCAGATGATCCTGTAGCCATATTACTTCAACAGTATTTAACATGAGATCCTCTCTAAGCTTTACAGGAATGTGGTTCTGAATATAAACAGCAACACCTCCACCATTGGCATTTCTGTATTTTCTGTAGATGTTATAACCATGTATTGCTACCACTGTATCATCAAATGTATTATCTAAGTGAGTTTCAGAGATAGTCAGAATATGAATGTCATCTGTTACTAGCAAGTTATTAATTTCATGAACGTTGTTTCTTAAGCTACACATGTTAACGTTGGCTATTTTTAGCACTTTTCTGGGATGCTTGATTGTTTTCATTGCTTTACTGGGAAGCTTAGCAGAAGTAGACATGCTTATGTTAGTGCAGGGTGAGCTGCACACAGTGGACGTCCTACTAGGGCACACCGCCTCAGTGCTAACAGTATAACGCTGGTTCATATGCACATGATTACCACATGAATAGCTGTAGGATCAGCAGAGGCATTTAGGGCAGTTATTGGGACATACATTTGGTTACTTAACCTCTACGGGATCTGTGTCACGTATACGGGACGGTTGAGCTAACATGCGCTAATGTGATTAGCATGACTGTTGTAAGTAACAGCAAACTTTCCAGGACATAGACATGTCTTATTTGTGTAGAAAGCTTAAATTATTGTTAATCTAACTGCTCTGTCCAATTTACAGTAGCTATTTCTGTGATAAAATATCATGCTATTGTTTGAAGAGAGTGCACAACAATAAAAACGTATCATGGCAACTGGTTTGATACATTCACCTCTGAAGGTAAATAATGTACTTACATTCAGTAATCTTGCTCTGATTTGTCATCCTAAGGGTCCCAAAGATAGAATGTAGCATAGTGTTGTTTGATATAATCAATTTTTATATTCAAATGTAGGAACTGGATTCTACAGTTTGAATCCCTGCTGTCTCTGGCTCCACACCCACCCCGCTCAGCCATCTAGATGTGTGAAAGTTAGTGTATATGATCCATCATGTATGACATTCCTGGGAGTGTATAAACTTACATTTTGTATTACCATATCATTTTTGTGTGTTCTCTATAGTTATGTACTTGAAAATGTATGAATTGACCAATTCGGCTCATTTGGGCAGACTTGATACAAAATAGTCCAGTATTGCAATGCTTCACTGGATCAATCTGAAACTTTGTGCACACACTGCTGCCATCTAGTGGCTAAAATCTAAATTGCAATATTATATTGTGTCCTTTCTCTTGCATTTCAAAGATGATGAAAAAAAATATTTTACCAGATCTAATGTGTTATATTCTCCTACATTAATTTCACATTTCCACCAACTTCAAACTGATTCCTGTCAAATGGTATCAAGAATATGCATATCCTTACTTCAGGTCCTGAGCTACAGGCAGTTAGATTTGGGTATGTCATTTTAGGCAAAAATGGAAAAAAAGGGTCCGATCCTTAAGAGGTTAAATTGTGTCTACCAACGCCCCTGGTATTATGTACATTTGCTGAAGCATTATGGCAACTCAGCGACACAATGGTAGGGATTAACTGAGCTGGGCTTGGGTCATTGATAAGTCATTGTCTCAAAACAGCCTTATAATGCTGTGAAAGGACCCAGGAACCCAAATTATTCAGGTGGATCCCATCCTCCTTATAAAACTTGTGTTTTTTCCAAAAGGTATCAAAATTGTCAACAAAAGTTACACCCATTGTGCTGCAATAATCACGTAGCCAGTTGTGGAGAGAAAGAATCCTGCTAAAGCGTTCAATGCCACGATTCAGAGAGGGCACAGGGCCAGATTTAATGGGTATTTTATTAGTGTCTAGCAGAGAATCAATCAGCTCTTTAAAATCCAGTTTCAACTGCTCAGAGCTGCCCTTCATAATGTCATTAAAACCAATATGGACTACAATAGAATCCATTTCCATGTCCTGGCGTAGAACATTTTGGAGGAACTTAGTAATGTCATTTACTCAAGCTCCGGGATAGGACATTATTTTAGCACCACAACAATCACATTTCTTACCATGGAGCTGCCCAAAATCACGGCTGGCGAGAAGGATGAGGAAATCCCCTAGCGAACTCCGGGCAACACCGGCCAGTCGGACAACAACAAGGCGGAGATGCATCCAACAAGTATGAACGCCGTCCAGCCACCGGCGTAGAAAAGGTAAACATTCCACTCTGCGTTTTCCCCAGTTTCTTACGTAGGCTGGTGACCTGCTTGATCAAGGAGCCACTTCAATCCTATAATCCTCGGCAAGCAAACAATTGCCACATTGGAACTCCGAGTGATCCAGTTTGTCCAGAAACAAAGCGTAGTAGATACTGCTCCTACAGCACTGGAACCGTTCATTTACTTCTCCAGACAAAGAGGGCTCCATTGAAAAACTCATCTGGGACTAACTTTGTTAGCTTGATGGCAGGCAGCTTAGCTAGCAGCTTAGCTAGCTAGCTAGCTAGCTAAGGTTAGCGGCTCTGTCAAGCAGGCTTCAACCTGTCTGTTAAGCAGGATTCTGGGACAAGAAATAGCAGTCCTAGCTGTCAAAAGCTAACCGTGTTGCGGAATCCATGCAAAAACAAATTCAGTATTTATATTTAACAAATATTGGTTATGTTTTAGTCAAAAACAACAAACCGAGTGTTTCCAGTGATGTTTCTAATTTACCCTAGAAGTTCCACACACCTGGTTTCACACTTGACTAAATCAGTCACTGATTAGAGAGAAAGTGTGAAAAACTTCAGCAGTTCACCCCTTCCAGGAGTGGAGAGGGATAATGCTGTAAACCAGAGCTATAACTGTCATCTGAGCTGTGTTCAGAATGATGGAAACATAGCAAACTGTTACAACAGAAACACTAAAGTTTTGAATGTCCAGTTGATGGCCGCATCATTCTGTATATACTGATGCTAAATGTTAAGTCAAATAAATGCACCCCTGGGGAGTACCACCCTCTAAAGTACTGAAACGAGCCAGAGATACAGTTGCATACAGGGGCTACTGAACCAGCAGTACAGTGATGGAGCAAGGATGAGATATAGTTGTCTCCCTCCTTCCCCTCTGCTAGACTGTTAGAACACTGGATCATTAGAATAATCAGAACCTTCCTCTGTTTCAGCATTAAACATAAGACGCCTGGAAACACACTGCCTTTGATTCCAGTGTCCTGGGTCAGGGTTAAAAATGCTCACAGCTAGCTTGTGTGTGTGTGTGTGTGTGTTGTTCTCTGAGTTTAGCAGCAGTTAATGAGATCAGTGTGAGTGTTACCTAGGAGGAGGCCTTTGATGAAATATGTTCAGAGGGAGACAGAGGGGTTGGGGGAGAAATAGGATAGGGGAGGGAAGGTGATATAGAATGATATATAGCAATGGGAAAATGATAGATTGAGACAGCGGAAGGAGAAACAGAGAAAGAGTAATAGAGAAAAGAGAGAAGGTCGGGGAAGAAAGAGAGAGAAGGTCGGGGGAGAAAGAGGGAGAGAGAGAGGGAATGGAAGAGTAGAGATACAGAGGAGGGGTGATGGAGGAGAGACAGGGAGAGAGAGAGAGTGATGTAGTAAAGGGCAGAAGAGCGTGAGAGAGGAAGTGGAGGAGATACAGAGAAAGAAAGAGAGAGTGACAGGCGAGAGCAGTAGTGAGGACATTCATGTTTAAACACAGGAGAGGAAAAGTCAGCTTTACTAACAAAAGAAAAGGGCAGATAGATAAAGCTGTTTCACACACACTCAGATATACAGACTCACATGCCACTCTCATAAAGCACACACACACACACCAACACAACTTCCAGTGTAGTTTGTTCTAATAATGTGTAGTTGAATGATTGGATTGCAGTGTGTTTTATAAACCCGCAAGGGAGTGTTGGATTATAGTTTTATCTTCATCATCTCTTTAACTCTAATACTTTAATACTAATTACTGCACATAGGCTTCACTGAGCTAATGACTGGGAGTTTAATTAAGCCTGTGAAGAGAGAGAGAGAGAGAGAGAGAGAGAGAGAGAGAGAGAGAGAGAGAGAGAGAGAGAGAGAGAGAGAGAGAGAGAGAGAGAGAGAGAGAGAGAGAGAGAGAGAAATAGAGAGAGAGAGAGAGAGAGAGAGAGAGAGAGAGAGAGAGAGAGAGAGAGAGAGAGAGAGAGAGAGAGAGAGAGAGAGAGAGAGAGAGAAGGGAGGGAAACACTAGAGAGAGAGCTCTGCATTTTGTTTTGTAACCTCTTTTGCAATCCTAAAATGTTTCACAGTTTTATGTTTGTAGGCTTGTTTTATGTCTGTGTTTATTTAATAACGATATAAACTAGGATTACTGGTAAGTCACGAAGACATCACTGTTACAGCAACCTATCATGAGCAGGTGACCAGGGAGACATCTAACTCAGAAAATACAAAATGTTATCTTATTAATCTGTCTCTTACACACAGAGTGGGAGCAACAAACACACACACAGCCTTATTTCAGACTGCTGTCAGACAGAGGTGTGAGGGAACACAGGATGGATTCTCCTCTCGCTCATTCCATCACACTGCCACGACACCCCTATTTACCTCTCCCATCCATCTCCCAAGATGTGTGTCTCGCTGTCCTGTGTGTGTGTGTGTGTGTGTGTGTGTGTGTGTGTGTGTGTGTGTGTGTGTGTGTGTGTGTGTGTGTGTGTTTGTGTGTGTGCAGGCCTTGTCCAAAACCTATATAGGGCTGTGGCGGTAGCAACATTTTGTCAGCCTGTTATTGTCATGCAAAACACTGCCAGTCTCACGGTAATTGACCACTAATTAACATTAACACGTTTACCATCTCCAGGACTCCACGCATACTAGCCGCTTACAAGTCGCTGATGCATTCCTTTTTGGAACATCTACATTTAAAAAGTGTAATAAATCTATTTAATATACACCATCTCAATAAATCCATAATTTATGTTAGGCAGGTCTAAAGAAACATTATGATATGAACATTTTTTACTTCAGAAGAACACAATATCAGTTGGCCTACTGTATGTTAGCCTACTGTATGTTAGCCTATCTGGCTATGCGCCATTCCACATGCTGTCGTCTTGTTCATTTAGCAGACAAGATATACTTATAAGTCCCATGTCATTATTTTATATTATTTATATAATCCCATTCCGGAGCGAGTGTGCATATGAAGTGGCTATGTTGAGCGTAAAATTGATCCTTTGAGTCAGGTCCTACACGCTAATTACAGTTATTTGGTAACTTTAGCTGTGAGTGATACCAACCTTAGAATGTCTTAGAAATCAAAACATATATGGGCTGCATAATGTGACTATAGGCTAGTGATGATTTAAGAAAGTCACACAAAAAAGCTTGCCTCAGGCTGCACACACTGTTCTCTCATCAAATGATCATATTTTCACTCATCAGGCTATTCTCAATTTAATCTTGTCTCGACTAATATGTAAAATGAGTTTCGATTTAGAATGTCCCATTATCAAATGGGCAGGAACAGGGGCAGGTAAAAATATATATGTCATCTGTGTTAAGTTGCGTCAATTCAAATCTGGTATAGGAACAAAAAGAGGTCAATACACGTCTTCTAAAATAGACTAGTATTTGAATTAATGCAAAACTTGAATGGTAAATATGATGTTCGTATATACGGGCCCACTGAAAAACCACGCAGGGCAGACAGAGAACTGAGCCATTGTTATAAGTTCTTCTTTAAATACTCTGACAGAGATAGTTCCTGCTCCAAGCAGGCCTATCAGAGTAGAGACTGAGCGTGGTTTAGACTTACTCAGCCTATCGTTGGCGCACAGGCTGGTCCCAGCCCCTTGGCGCTTCACTGTTGCCAGGCATTAGTTGTTATCTCCACAACTTGTCTCGAGTCAGCAACCTCAGACATCTTTGTGGCAGAACACATGTCCTTGAGCGGTTTAACAAAGAGGCAGTGTGTGTGTATGTGAGACACAAGTCTTATCTCATCCTACCCCCTAACAGTTCCCCACATTAATCACAGCTTGTTATATTAAACAATCTATATCAGTACAGTACAAACCTATTATGTTTAATCATTAATGTATTCTTTCTAAGCTAGGCATCACATCTAATTATAAGAAAATAGATCCCCACAATCCCCCTTTTCACACCCGCTGGGTGTCAACCCGAAATAAGAAAACCCAAAATAAGACATTTCAGGGAAATGTAGGATTCCTCCTTTTGACACCCACTATGGTGTCACTCATTAAAATACAATACAAACAAAAATAATCACACTTTTATTAATAGGCAATAATGATAATAAAAAGGCCTTCAGTCCTTCCATCTACACCCAACTTGTACTAGGTTGGCTACCAGCCACCCAGGAACTTTAAACCTTCACATAAGGAAAGACAAACATTCACAATGGTTAACTTGATTAATAAAGCATAAAACATAAACAGGGAAGTAAACTTTGGCCCACTTTAGACACCCTCTAGGGTGTCACTCCACCACCTCACCAATAGCAAACCAAGGGTCATCCTTTGTCAACCCCAGTTTCTTCCGAAAGCTAGACTCAGTGTCTGCATCCCCTTCTTGAGCCCCTAGGAGGGGCATCATACCAGCCGTATGCACGACATCTGTAACAGACTTTCTCAGACAAGGAATTACAAAGGCAGCACAGCACATTAATATTAGAAACACAACTACTAAGGTCAGAAATCCAGTAACCACCATAACAGAGTACTTACCAAACCAATCATTCAACCAGGAGAACAGCCCGTTTCCCTCCATTCCAGCCATGCTCTTCATTTCAGCTGATAGTTTATCTAAACCAACTAGGGCTTTAGAGATACTCCCGTCAGGACTGGTATTGTTAGGGATAAACGTACAACAATGGCTTAGCATTCTATAGACACCACCCCTTTCTGCCTGATCTAGAGCCAACCTCTTTTTTACTAAGTCATAGGAGTGAGATGGCGGATAATTGTTCAAAAGATCCCTTCTGTTGCATCCCTAGTCCAGCCAATAAATCGTTGTTGGTCGTAATAGATATAATTAATCCAATCCACAATTTTGTTTATTGTCACCCACTAAAAGAACGTGGTAGCAAACCCTTCCCCTAATTGTTTCATAGCTCGGTATCCATCCAATACCCCCCTTGGTATCCCAATCGCATTCATCTAAATAGGGCAATTCTCCTTCTTGTTAAAACTCCTCCTACATCTGTTTAATCCTTGGTTCCTGGTGACTAATTCTAACTAGCTGAACCAGTAGAACCAGGGCGCATGTATCTAGCCACCCTTTTGGAATTCTCTGCCTTACACTGCCTTTACTGGCACACGCCCACCACACATCGGTTACAGGGGCTATAAGGTTCAGAATTCTCTCCTGTGCTTCCGAACTTAAGTCCGTCACATTACTACTATCTCCAATTGATAATTGGTGATGTCTTTATTTCTCTTTACCCCCCATCTGGATGTTCAGTCCCCTCGGTCTCATATCCCCCCCCCAAGTATGTTTAAACACTTGAGTCTAGGAACAATCCGCCGTGGGGGCCGAACACGAATATAATAGGATTTTATAATCCCAATTTGCTTATTGACATGTACCCTACCCATTGGCTACGTCCCTAACCCTTATTTTGAATCTGACAGTCTGCCCTTCTCTGACTCCCATTTTGTAGGCCACTCGTCCTTGACGGTCAGTATGTCGGGTCACTTCTCTTCTCTTTTACTTCTTAACAATGGTAAGGACATAGCGTAATTGGTGGTGGATCTTGACATATCAAGACCATTACCGAGACTATGATGCAACCCAAGTTATCCATATTCCCAAAAACTGCCAACCCTCTCCTGTCCTCAGTCTTTCTGCTTGGTACTACCCCATACTCACACCCTGAGAACACACTACAGTGATGATAGGTCGGGGTAGGAGATCTTCGTTAACAGAGGTGATCCCCAGACCCTATTGGTCCAGTTCTTCTCTCTAACTCTGCATGTGTTCAATGGTGCTTGTATGTGTTCTTACCTCTTTGCGGTGGGTAACGTGGACCCAGGTTGCTCTTTCTGCTATTCTAATGGCAAAGGCAGTGACCAATATAACCTGATAGGGCCCTTCCCAACAGGCCTGCTTCCAGTTTTTCTTCTTTAGGGACTGGATGCTCACCAGTCACCTGGTTAGATAGAGTGGGTCACCTTCTCCTTTAGTTCACCTGTGGAGCACAAAACCTCTGACATACATTTTTTTTTAAAGTATTTTGTCCTCTCCTTCGTATATATTTATTATTTGATCCTACCATCTCCTATAATCCTACCATCCCCCTTTTGACACATGTTTTGCCCATGTGTCAACATTACCACCTACCTAAACAATCACTTAGGTAATATTGGTAATTTATCATCCAATTGCCATCCCTTATTTTTTAGACTGTCCCTTGCTTCTTTATTGCTCCTCCCACTTCCTGATCTCATTATTAAATAAATGATCTAGGTAATAGCTGTTTCGCATTAGATTGTGCCTTCCTCTGATTACTGCAGCTCATTGCATTAATTTAGTTTCAAATACCAACTTGTTGTTTATTAAAGCATACTAAAAATGAAATTTAAATGACAACATTTGATAATACCTCAATTTACTTCTATCCCGTAAAAGTAATCCAAGATTAGTACAATTGACTAGCAACAGGAATCCCTCATTCAGGGAAAGCTCTCTCTCTCTTCTGTTATTTGATGGTTCAAATCATATATATTATTACCAAATTATAATCTTCTTCACACTTTTCACAGTATTATAAATTACCCTCAACTTAGTCCTCCTCTCATGCCTTTAGAATTTACTAGTGTGGATGATTAATTAACACCAGAAAGTTAAAACAGAGTTCAGAGGCAATTGAAATTATTCAACGAACTGTTCCATCCCATAGTATACCAAACATTACCATTATTCTAAATATTTCATAAATGTTACTTATCCCAAGTGTTCATTAAGTCCTCATGACATTCATTCTCATAAGAAATCATATATACCCCAAACTCAGCCAAAACCGAAAAACTCCATAAAATTCACTGTGCGTGCTCCTCCAAGACCTATCACCCTTGACCTGCTGAAAACCCCCCAAAATTGAAACAACAAGGCTTTATAAACATCATACTAGGTGTGTTGTTTTTTATTTGAAAAACCCAATTTGAAAAACAACAACCACAAATTGTTAGGCTATGGTTAAACCCAGCACTCAGAGAAACAAAACACGACTAAGGGAGTGGAAGAAACAAAAATGCTTTTAATAAAAATTCAATTTGTCTTAGTCCAAAAAACAACTGAAGAAAAGGAACAGAGTGGGCTAGTCGGCTCCGGAGGAAGGAGAGGCTGAGGCAGGCAGGCAGGCAGGCAGACAGGCAGGCAGGCAGGAAGGTTGGGAGGTATGTCTGAACTGAAGACAAAACAAACGACAGGTTAAGGAGAGTAAAGAGCCAGGCTGAAGACAAAGACAATTAAACTCTACTGGTGAGCTAAGTTACCGCTCTAGTAAGAACAACGATCTGGCGCCGGTGGAGAGCCATGCCCAGGAATTAGTAGTGCAGGTTGATGAGAGAATAGGATGCAGCTGCGTAGGCAGGAATCACTGGAAACAACCCGCAGCTGCACAGGAGAGGCAGATCCTGAGCACGCCCCCCGATCCACTCCAGACACACACCGGCAGACGCACCAACATAATGGGGACAAACCCACATACAGATACGACAGACAAAGAGGGGACAAAACAAGGAGGAAGGGAAACAGAAAAGGGAGAGACAAGCTGCCCACATAACACAAATAGCCAGGCCCCACTTGATTTGGTAGCTCACTGCCTAACTTCACTACTGCTCCCCCTAGCCCTGGGCAACATTCCAATGAGATAAGCTAATCTCTTTCTCCTGGTTATACATTTTGTTAACCTTCAATTACCATCAGTAATCTAAAGATGGTAGTACACACAAAACATGATACAGATATCCCCAGTCCTAACCCATCAATAATTGTTTGTATCAATCTAATTCATCATAACTAATCCATAAAACCACTCAAAATTCCTCGAGTATACAATTATTATTTAATTGATTACCCTAAATCTGCTACATGTGATCTCATCTCAAATGATCTATTATCAATTATTTGATCAACCTATTAATAATAATTGTAATAACTATTTCACATTAAATTGTACCTTTTTCTGATAATGTTATAATTGTAGCCTATTGCATTACTTTAGTTTAAAATATAAGTTTGTTTATTTAACAAATCTAGAACCCACTATAGGTTGGTGCTATTCCCTCAGCATAATAGCTAAAGCTACTTGCATCCCCTGGTCCCCGTAACGAAAATAAATTATCGTTCTAGAATTCACCAACTATTTGCATACACCACTGGTGTTAAGCAACCTATCGAATAAAGTAATAACAATTAGAATTCATCAAAGCACTGCTTTTCAGTCTAGTATTCAGACCTCCACTTGAAATCTTACAGCTCAATCTAACTCGCTTGACTGTCTCAATTTTTTTTCTCCCGCTAACCAGAGCCATAAATTATTCTCCTTTGTCCTCAACTCAATTTTCACAGCTCTACCGCCATTTCAGTTCGCTATTCAATTTCTTTAACTGTTCTCTCTGATTAGGCCCTAATTAATAAAACAAATACTTGCTATCATTGATAAGCATACATTTAATGATATTCCTATCATTTGAACTATCTCTCACCCCTCCCCTTGCTCCTTCCTACACAACGGGGAAGGCGCGGGGACCCTGCAACACATCCTCAGACCCTTCTAGAACACTTCCACTCAAGCCATCTAATTCAACCTTCCACATCTCTCAATCCACGCAGCAATCTAGGTCCATAGCCCCAATGCGAAAGCTTTACCCACTGTCCCTACCTGTGTTCGAACCCGGGACCCTCTACATACATCGCCAGTCACTCTACACATTCCACGATGCTTTCAAAGTAAATACTTCCAGTTCATAGAGCAAGTGACGTCACCAAATGATAATCGCACTAGCTCTCACCTCATTCAGCAACACAAAATCCCGGATGAGCCCCTCCCTTCACCCATTCCCTATTGAATAAGTGAGTCTTTCTATTTAACCCCAACCATGCTACAAATCTTCCATTCAACATCAACAAACCAAATACTCAGTAGTATCCGGTCACCACCCATACCAGCTGCCGAATTCACTCATACACACAGATTTCACCTTATGCCATTGAAATGCCAAATAAACCATAATAGTTCAATGGAACCCTCTGTTGGCTCTCTACTATGTTATACATTACTTCTATACCCACATTAGTTATGGTCCGATTACCCATTAAACCTTATCACATTATCAAACAACGGTACAACCTTAAACTCATATTCTCTACTTTCTCACCCATTACGTACGTCTACGTTCGGGTGAGCAAGTTCATACGTATATATCGTTAGAAATTTATAGGTACCTCTCAAATAATCGCTTCGTGGTGTTTTTAGCCAATTCTTAATCGACACAAATCACTTCTTAGTCTTTCCTGACTCTCCAAAAGCCATACTCTCGCTGTCTCTAGCCCCTCCCCTCGCGTTTTCCTCCTTTTGTATCAAGGGTGGACTTCAGTACTTTCAGCACTCGTTCCGCCTCTGTGTGTCCTGCCATATTAATGTACACGACGCTTCCTTCTTTTTATTTCTATTCTAAAAGTTTTAAAATTTTAGGTTCAAGTTTCTATTTCTCACTTTTAATACGTTTAATTTTAATTTCTCTACCTTAGTATATCTATTCACAATTATCATTCACAAATTATACGGTTTAAACAACCACAAACCCAATAGTTATTCACAAATTATACAGTTTGGACAGCCACAGACGTCTTTCATTCCTAATTAGTTTTCTGTCAAGGTATACAGGTTTATTAATTTTAGTAACCCGCATTCACTCTTTTATTTCGTCTGCAAACACTCTTTTATTATACTGGGATCATTCACACTCTCATGCATACGACACCCTATACTTTAAAGTGCTCCTCCGATCTGGGCGGTACCCCCAAGTACAACTCCCTGCCGAAGCGCAACACTATCTAAAATTTCCCGAACCTAGCCGTACCCTCGAAGTTACGGACCTTGCCGGTGTAATTCTTCTAACCTAACCGTACCCTCGTAGTTACGAACCTTGCCGATAGCAATTACTAAGTCAATTATTCCCTGTATCTTCGAACCTAGCCGTACCCTCGCAGTTACGGACCTTGCCGATAGATTTCAGTATTTTCCCCGAACCTAGCCGTACCCCCGCAGTTACGGACCTTGCCGGTAGAACAATATTCTATGGTACCATGGTTTAACATCACATTCACCAAAGGTTTGCATGTCACAATATGGTGCTTATCTACTCACAATAATTTGTATACTAATTTATAATTTAGTTCACTTACATACATTTTGCATTTACATTTTAGTCATTTAGCAGACGCTCTTATCCAGAGCGACTTACAGGAGCAATTAGGGTTAAGTGCCTTGCTCAAGGGCACAGCGACAGATTTTCCACCTAGTCGGCTCTGGGATTAGAACCAGCGACCTCTTGGTTACTGGCACAATGCTCTTAACCACTAAGCTACCTGCCGCCCCTACATCAAACAGGTGTTTCACAAAATTAATTTGGATAAAGCCAATGTGCAGAACTTTAGTTATATAACAATAGGTGTCTGCTTACCTGTTTTTAATTAGGTCACCAATTGATAAGTTGCGTCAATTCAAATCTGGTATTGGGAACAAAAAGAGGTCAATACACGTCTTCTATAATAGACTAGTGTTTTAATTAATGCAAAACACTTCAATGTTAAATATGATGTTCGTATATACGGGTCCACTGAAATACCACGCAGGGCAGACAGAGAACTGGTCCATTGTTATAAGTTCTTCTTTAAATACTCTGACAGAGATAGTTCCCGCTCCTTGCTGGCCTATCAGAGTAGAGACTGAGCGTGGTTTAGACTTACTCAGCCTATCGTTGGCGCACAGGCTGGTCCCAGCCCCTTGGCGCTTCACTGTTGCCAGGTGTTTAGTTGTTTTGTAACTTGTCCAGAGAGTCAGCACTTTTGCAGTACACATGTCCTTGAGCGGTCTAACAAAGAGGCAGTGTTTGTGAGTCACAAGCCTTATCTCACCCTACTCCCTAACAGCTCCTCACATTAATCACAGCTTGTTAGGTTAAACAATTTATATCAGTACAGTACAAACCTTCTATGTTTAATCATTAATGCTTTCTTATTAAGCTAACAGCACATCTAAAATATAAGAGAATCATTTCCCACAGTGGGAACTTGCCTGCCTGCCATTTGATCGATGCCAAATACTGTCACGGTTTACTAAGCCAGAACCCAGAAGCAGACCAGGACAAGGTGAGTTGAAACGAAGGTGAGTATTTATTTAACAGATTCAAAAAACGATGTAGAATAATCCAGGGGACAGAGCGGGCGGCGGAGATGAGTTGGTGGAGGTGCAGTGGCAGATCCAAGAATGGCTCGGCAGCCGCCGACAACCAGGCAGGGGTTGGGTGAAGGTTCCGGGAGATTGACTGCAGATAGAAACAAAACGGAGGTAAGTACACGGCAAGCCAACAAGGTGCAAAACAACAAAACTAACGCTAGAAAACTCCAAGGCTGATACACTGACAAACATACTGTTCATGGCTAACGATCCGGCAGGGAATGGATGTCAGGTCAGGGCTTAAGAAGGGTGATGATCAGGACCAGGTGTGCAGATCGCTGATGAGATGCAGGTGCGGTTAATCGGGAGATCTCCCGCCTAGCAACGTCGCCCGGCAACCAGGCCGGGAGCGTTCAAGAACCCTCAGGAAACTGGAGATTCCGAGCAGAAAAATGGCAACACAGGCAGGAACCGACTCAGGATGCAGGGTTCATGACAAATACATTTGATTGACAACTAAGAGATATGCGAACTGTGGATAACCGTCGTTCAAGTTTAGCATAGCTAGCTAGCAAAACGATTCTCATTTCTTACTAGCTAACCAAATGACACCTGCATCTCTAGCTGTAGCCACCAAAAAAAAAACGTGCAACTGTGACCCAAACTGGCCATTGTTTTTTAGAAAAAATATGGCCCTTTATAATGTTCACTTATGTACATAGGATGCTGTATATAGCATTGTAACATATTATACTAAACAAAAATATAAACAAAACATGCAACAATTTCAAAGATTTTTCTGAGTTACAGTTCATGTAAGGAAATCAGTCAATTGAAATAAATTCATTAGGCCCCAATCTATGGATTTTACATGACTGGGCATGGGTGGGCCTAGGAGGGCCTGGGAGGGCATAAGCCCACCTACTTGGGAGCCAGGCCCACCCACTGGGAGCCAGGCCCAGCCAATCAGAATGAGTTTTCCCCACAAAAGGGCTTTATTACATATAGAAATACTCCTCAGTAACACCAAACTCCAAATAACAAAAACGTAGGTATTAGGTTGTTTTTAAACTTTTAAACATTTAAACTTTAAAACATTTTTTTTGCACTGCATGGATCACCGGTGCATTTGAATGCAGCATTGCTGTATGGCACACTCAAAATGTATTGTAGTTGAGTAGCCAGCCTAGGCTACTGCTCAAATGTTGCTGTAATAGGCCTACATGTTTCTCCTTTGCATGGTGTTTTGTTGCAGGTTGAGTTTTTTGGTTATTCATTGTCAAGCTTTAAAAACCGAAGCAAGACTGCAACATTTTAGTAGCCTAGCTAGGACTGTGGCATGTGTCTGTTGTTGTTGTTAAAATGATTGTTTGTTCTCATCATATTTTAAATACCTTGCAGAAAATACACTTTATGACACTGTCATGAAGCATTATGACCATCCTGTGTCACTTTACTTGGACAAAGAAAATACACTTTGACACTTTCAAGTAGCAATATGACCATCATAATCATATAAGCCAGATAGGCCTATCACATACATGCCCTTATGTCAGTCATCAGTCAAAAAGAGGGTGTCTTGTCCTGCTCCTGCATTCATCCCAGTCATCAGCAACAGAGCATTGGGGGTAGGTGCATGTCTGACATCAATGTGTGCACAATTACAATTATAATTTAATATGGTCAATTTCTGAAAATTTGATTTAACATAAACACACAGTTGGCAAGTAGGCTATGATGTAATGGAATGTTTTGCCTTGTGTGGTAGGTTTTGTGGGTTTTGACACTTATGTAGGTGTCATAACCAGCCATAAATTAATGCAATATATGTCACAACAGGTCTAAATATATGTGTCATGACAGTGTTATGACCATATTATGACAGGTTAAGACAAGTTATGTCAGCTGTTATGGCAAATTATGACATGGTTATTATGACTGTGTCATAACGTGTTATGGCGCTGGGTGTCAAGTAAAGTGTTACCCTGCCTTGCTGTACATCATGGAATGTTTTGTCAAATAGAACACATTTTATTAAACCTCGTATGAATTTGGTTTTGAAGCATAAACTGGGAGTTTGTTATTTTTTATGAATATTATGATTGTCTGTTTGTTTCGTATCTGCAAAATAGTTAAAACGCTGTCCGTTCCACTTGAATTATGTACAGTACAATGAGTAAAGTTTCTCCATGTAAAGTCTCACAGTAAAGTTTCAGTAAAGTTTCTAACAGTCTCATGGGGAACCGTTGGCTTTCTATACAATCTGTCTTCTTTTCTCCCTGATTCGTTTTCTGTTTGTGGGCCCTTGTCATTTCTTCAGGGTTACCGGCATCCCTCCCTCCTTCAGATGGATTTTCTTCACACCCCATCACTTTTTCCCCAAATATGAGAGCCACTTTCATTTGGGGAAAGAAAGCGCACTATCCATTTCACCAATCTAATTTTCTCTCAGTCCCTCTCTCCCCATCACACACACACACACACACCTGCTGTTTCTCACTCCCCAAGGCTGTGCTCCTGCATTCTACTTTGTTAGACTATGTTTTGTCTCCCTGGCCTCCCATGATCCATGACTGCAGGAGAAGAGAGGGAGAATGCAGAAAAAAAGTCATTCTTCATTAAGTCATTCTGTGTGTGTATCTCTGGTATGTGTATAGGCCTATGTGAGTGTGTGCGTGCATGTGTTTGTGTATGTGCATGAGTGAGTGTGTGCATGTGTGTGTTTTCTGTGCATTTTCTGTGTGTGTGTCTATTTGAGTGTGTGTGAGTATGCGCATAAGTGAATGTGTGCGTGTGTGTGTGTGTGTGTGTTTGTTTGTGTGTGATGATTACGTTTCAGCATTGAGCTGCCCAGTGGACCCTAGGAAACAATGAGTGCCATTTTCTCAAGGAGAAAACACACACTCACATTTCTCCTCTTTTTCCATCTGCTCTCCAGACCTTTTTATTATTACTGTAAACGTTGTCTCTGTTCAGAGTTTAAGCCATAATGTGTTTGAGGACGTGGTACAGTGTCGTGAAAAAGTATTTGCCCCCTTTCTGATTTTCTCTATTTTTGAATATTTTTGATACTGAATGTTATCAGATCTTCAACCAAAACCTAATATTAGATAAAGGGAACCTGAGTCTTGCTGCATTCCCCATTATAAACAGAGGTGTCATGCACCCCAAAAATCTGAGGGCGTACAAAGTATGGCTGGGAAGTGGTCTGGAGGGGTGCAATGCCCCCCCACCCCCCCACCCCACACCCCTCCTCCCTCCCTCCCTCCATCCCGTCTGGTAGTTGAAGAATGTAGCAAATATGTCTATTTTTATGCATATCTAAGCAAACCTCTTGAGCTGTCTGTATCCTCCTGACTGGAGGTTCTTTTTAAAAGAAACTAAATATTATTCTCTGCTAAAATCTGGGTTAAAGAGTGAAAGGAATGTGAGTCTTATTTACTACATTTAGTTATTGCTTGCTTTTTTAAAGTCTACCACCCTTGCCAGCAGGCATGCCAGCTAAGATAGTTCAACAAGCTAGCTACTCTAACTTGATTGATAGCCTGAAATGGCTTCTTGGTAGCTAGTTATGAGGTTGGGACATAAGTAACTATCTGGACTAGCTAAAGCCAACTTCATAAAATTGCTAGGTGGCTAGTAGTATTACAGAGGGACAACATTAACAACAACAATTTATTTAAAACAAATATTAAACAGGAAAAATCATGCCCCTATGGGCATGATGCCTCTGATTATAAGGCAAGGTGTTAGGCAGGAGCTGACCCTTTAGCTGTGACTACATTCATGATGCACCATGGCCTTATCACACTCTCACTTTTATAAAACAGATCAGTCAACGTTTCTCACAAAGAAAGACAATAAGATGTGTAGCTGTCTGTCTGTGGTAGAGGTTCCTACACAGAGGAGTGGGTGGTATGAACCAAAACCAACACAAACATAAGCACGCACGCACGCACGCACCCACTAACGACTTATCTCTGTGAGGTGGATCTGACACTGACAGCTTAATACAGGAGGACAAAGAAAGAGGGCTAGCTTGAATATGATATGGGATGGCCTCATGAGTAATATGTGTGTGTGTGTTGAATGGGAGTTGCCTGGCCCTGTCTCTCCATTTGTCAGCGCTTGACGGATGCATTGTGTGTGTGTGTGAGTTTGTGTGTGACAGCTGCTGATGTGTTGCTAACCGCTCTCCCCTGTCCAGCATTCTCCCAGACAGTCTCCTGTCTCGGCACAAGAGTGCTCCTCAGCATGGCAAACACACACACACACACACACACACACACACACACACACACACACACCCTCTGTTGAATACGGTAGCCTGAATTGACCTCGGGGAGATTCAGAGTAAGAGAGTCTAGACAGATATCCCAATTTAAATCAGGTAATGGAAACTGCAGTATGGGTTAAAATGTGTCTGCTATATTGTAGGGACAGGAATGGTTTCGTGTCAATATCCAATTACAATGTCTGCAAGAGAAACAGCTTGACACCTCTGATACAGTGTTGGACACAAAACCACACCTGTCCTTAAAATACAGCGTAAACATTCTGAGCAGTTTCCTTTTTCTGCAATTGATTGAATTCGTCTTATTCAGTTGTTACCATGCACCTGTAACAAAGATAGCTCAGATTTGCGAGTGCCTTTTGAAAATTGAATTGAGGCTAAAAAGAAAGAAACACAGAAGGCCAGAAAGCCCCAGATGGGTGACATATTCCATTAAAAAGCCAATCTCTACAAAGAAAATATCAACTCAGGAGTCATACTGAGGCGTGCAGCGACCAGTAAGAGATCGTGCTCTGAAATAGGCTATCAAAACATAATACATAAATCAATAAGAAACAGCCAAGGTCAATAAATATATAAATATATAAACCACTAGCACAGACACCTACTGTCATCATCTGACTTATCTCCCCTATCTTACTCATTTCATCCTCCTTTTGAAGATTGTGTCCCAGTGTGTGTGTCCTAATGTGTGTCCCAGTGTGTGTGTGTGTATGTGTGTCCTAGTGTTTGTCCCAGTGTATGTGTGCTATAGATGTGAGTGCGAGGGTAATTTAATTAGAGCCTTGATAGAGCAGGTTACTGCCTGGGGTTAATATCCTACATGCACTCAGCTCCTCTCCAAAGGCTTAATTTCTTAAAGTACATTAGGAACTTTATTGACTGCTATGGCCTTTTAAAACTGTGCACGTGTGTGTGTAACTGCATTGGCCTATTAAGACATTACATTTCTGCTGCTTAGTGTCAGCCAGGAGTCAGCCAGCTCCCCCCAGACAAACCATCATCATCGTCTTGCTCTCTCCCTCTCCCTGTTTCTTCCTCTCTCACGCTCTCTGCCTCACAATCTCACTTTCTCATCCCTTCCTTCCTCTCTCACATTTAGATACAGATGTAGGATCTTCATTTGAGCCAGTTTGCTACAGCAGGAAAATAATCCTGCAGCAACAGGAAATGTGAATTGTTATGTGGATTATAATTCATGGACATTGTTGTAGGGGTTTATGCATTTTTCATAAGGGAAAATCAAGTCTGAAATTTCTAAGTGGAAATTACAAAATTCTGAAAAAAATGTAAACCTCAAATACACCGCAAGTTTTACATTTCCTGCACTGCAGGAACGTTCTTGTCACATACGTTAAGGAACGGGATGGACCAAGGTGCAGCGTGAAAGGCGTACATGTTTATTAAAGAATAAACACACGACACAGTAACCAAAATAACAAAACTTAACCGTGACGGTCCAAAGGCTAACACACAAGCCTAAAACAGGAACACAACAAAAACCCACAACACAGGCAGGAAAACTGGCTGCCTAAGTATGATCCCCAATCAGAGACAACGAGCGACCGCTGCCTCTGATTGGGAACCACACCCGGCCAAACATAGAAATACAAACCTAGAAATTCACACCCTGACCAAACTAGCTAAAGTTCTATAGGCCAGGGCGTGACAGTACCCCCCCCCCAAACCTGACTGAATAGGGGAGGGTCCGGGTGGGCTTCCAGCCTCGGTGGTGGCTCCGGCGTGGAGTCGCTGACCGGAGCTGGACTGGGCACCGGTCGAGTGGACTGCTCTGGCTCCAGCGTGGAGCCGCTGACCGGAGCTGGATCAGGCACCGGTGGAGCGGACTGCTCTGGCTCCGAAGTGGAGCCGCTGACCGGTGCCGGACCAGGCACGGGTCGTGCCGGACTGGCGACGCGCCCCACTGGCTTGGTGCGACGAGCAGGAACAGGCCGGGCCGGACTGGCGACGCGCTCCACTGGCTTGGTACGAGGAGCAGGAACAGGCCGGGCCGGACTGGCGACGCGCACCACTGGCTTGGTGCGAGGAGCAGGAACAGGCCGGGCCGGACTGGCGACGCGCACCACTGGCTTGGTGCAAGGAGCAGGAACAGGCCGGGCCGGACTGGCGACGCGCACCACTGGCTTGGTGCGGGGAGCAGGAACAGGCCGGGCCAGACTGGGAACACGCACCACCGGCTTGGTGCGAGGAGCAGGAACAGGCCGGGCCGGACTGGCGACGCGCACCACCGGCTTGGTGCGAGGAGCAGGTACGGGGCGTCCCGGACTGGGAACCGGCGCTGGAGGTCTATGACTGTCTCCGTCCTTTACACTCCGCGCCCCGTCCTCCTCCAGTGAGGACTCCTCCTTGAGCCCCCACAACTGCAGTGGTCGGGGCTCCTCTCTGTCGCTCCCCGACCTCCCTTTTAGCCCCCCCCAAAAAAATTATTGGGGATGTCTCTCCTTCTCCACCCTGATCCCTTTCAGGGCCTCCATCTGCCTTGCCAGATCCTCTCTTATCTCCCGCCAGGTCCATCCTCTCTGCTTCTCCTGGGCACGCTGCTTGGTCGATTGGTGGTGGGTTTTTCTGTCACGTACGTTAAGGAACGGGACAGACCAAGGTGCAGCGTGAAAGGCGTACATGTTTATTAAAGAATAAACACACGACACAGTAACCAAAATAACAAAACTTAACCGTGACGGTCCAAAGGCTAACACACAAGCCTAAAACAGGAACACAACAAAAACCCACAACACAGGCAGGAAAACTGGCTGCCTAAGTATGATCCCCAATCAGAGACAACGAGCGACCGCTGCCTCTGATTGGGAACCACACCTGGCCAAACATAGAAATACAAACCTAGAAATTCACACCCTGACCAAACTAGCTAGAGTTCTATAGGCCAGGGCGTGACAGTTCTCCTGCAACTGGATGATCAAATTAAGATCCTACATCTGTAGATACCACATTCTCCAACTATTAGAAGTGAATGTGTTTAAAACATCAGTAATATAAGTTCACTACTTCAGTAATCAGATTTATGGCATTTGGGGAAACGACATCACTTATTGTGAGAATTCTATTTCCTTTGATTGACAGGTGCTAGACTCCTAAACATGCTAGATGTACTGACTGAATACTTCCATCCTCTGTGGAACATCCTATGTGGTTCTATCTGATGACATCACAAAGGCTAGCTAATTCTTACTGAACTGTAGAGTTCTGAAACAGAACACTGGGAATTTATTAGGCGAAAATAAACTCCCTCCTCCTGCTGATAATTTAATTCCTGGTAATAAGGTCCCTTTAATACCGTCTCAGTCTCCCCACACACACAATACTTTCTAATGAGGATGAGATTGAACTGCAACAGTTATTAAAAAGTCCTCAACCTCTGCTTCTGACTGCTGGAAAATAATTATAGCAACTTATAGGTACTTATATGCACTTGCAGGCACTTTCCAAGTTATTTCACATTTCGAGCACTTTTGATATCTCTGTAGTTAACTCCATAATGTGCCATCAATGTTAACGGCCTGAGAAACACGACAGGAGAACGAGTGGAGAGGACAACGTGGTGAAGGCTTGATGGGAGGGGGTCGTTATCGGATCATTAAAGCAAGGAAACGCTTCTCATCACAGATACCAAATTATCTCCTTAGGGAGAGATAGAGAGAAAGTGCAGAGAGATAGAGAGAGGAGAGATAGAATGATAGAGGGAGCTAGAGAGTGAACGATAGAGAGGGGGAAGGGGAAGACAGACTGTGAGAGAGAAAAAGAGAGGAAAGATAGATCGAAAGAGAGGGGGGGGGAGAAAGATATATATAGAGATGAGGGATATAAATGGCTGGAACAGACAGACACATAGAGAGCGAGAGAGAGAGAGACTGCCGCAATTCACAGGTAGCAGTGCCAACCTTTGTGACAGCAGAGATATTATATCTCCATGGATCAATGTCTCCACTGCCCTCCGAAAGAGCTTTTCTCTATAAATCAGATCACCCATCCTCCTCCTACACACACACACACACCAAAAATCAGCGGGGGCACAAAGTATGTGAGGATGGTTCTGGGGGTGGTCCGGAGGATGGTATTTCATTTTTCAAACACCTGAAACAGCTTTTTCCTGCAATCTAGAGCCATAATCATTATTCTAATGTCAAACAGGTCTATTTTATTTGCATATCTAAGCATACCTCTTGAGCTGTCTGTATCCTTCTGACTTGTGGTTCTTTTTTTAAAGGAACTAAATAAGCTAGCTACTCTAACTTGATAGCCTGAAATGGGCTAGCTAAAGCCAACTTCATAAAATTGCTAAGTGGCTAGTTGGTGATAAAGTGAAAATCTGAGACCTGCACCCGACCCTAACCCGCAAATATAGAATATATGCTGTAGGATGGCGGAACAAGTTTTTGACATGGGGTGCAGAATTATTTTGTGCCTTATTTTGATACATTTCTGCTTATAATTTCTGACATTTTGGTTGCCTATTTGTTAGTCAACTTGTCTAAAATTAGATACATGCAGCTTTTCTTCTGTCATACACTATATATACAAAAGTATGTGGACACCCCTTCAAATTAGTGGATTTGGGTATTTCAGCCACATCTGTTGCTGACAGGTGTATAAAATCAAGCACAGCCATGTGATCTCCATAGACAAACATTGGCAGTAGAATGGCCTTACTGAAGAGCTCAGTGATTTCAACGTGGCACCGTCATAGGATGCCACCTTTCCAACAAGTCAGTTCATCAAATTTCTGCCCTGCTAGAGCTGAGCCGGTCAACTGTAAATGATGTTATTGTGAAGTGGAAACGTCTAGGAGCAACAACGGCTCAGCCGCGAAGTGGTAGGCCACACAAGCTCACAGAACGGGACTGCCGAGTGCTGAAGCGCATAAAAATCGAGTTCCAAACTGCCTCTGGAAGCAACGTCAGCACAATAACTGTTCGTCGGGAGCTTCATGAAATGGGTTTCCATGGCCGAGCAGCCACACACAAGCCTAAGATCACCACACGCAATGCCAAGCATACATTTTCATACTGGTCCCCCGTGGGAATCGAACACACAACCCTGGCGTTGCAAGTGCCATGCTCTACCAACTGAGCTAAACGGGATTATGTTGCCCTGTAAGACTAAATAAACCCTTGCTCACCAGAATAATGTCATAAATGATAGAATGAACGCTTCAATCTAGTTGACATCAGTAAAGTTTTCTGTGTCATCTCTGCTTCTTTCGCAGGAAAATACGTGTAGGAACCGGGGAGAAAAATTGGAAAGATTTTCTGTGCCAAATATCCCAATGACATCAGTTTGACCAGTTGTAAGGAAATAGAAAGCTTTGAAAACAACCCAACATGTTTCTGATAAGATTTCAGTTTGGCTTGGATGCATGTGAAAGGTTATAGACCTACAGTCAGTGTCCAGATTTCAGTTTCCATTTAAGCCATCTGAAGAGTAGGCTACCGCTTCCTTGATGTGGCATAGGCCTATTTGAATGCCCCATCTTGTGACTGTCGAATTTGTGTAGGCCCTCACAATCATCACACTTAGGCACTGCTATTATCCTCTTTTACCACTTCACCAAATCTTTCCCAAACATTACTTTTCTGGCCCTCCCTTCTCTTTATTTTGAACTCGCCATTTTGCAGATTTTCTCTTATTGAATTAAACTCCAACATTTTCCTTTTTGCCTCAGTGGACTTTTTCTGCCAGTTCCCAAAAGCATTTGGCGTGTAGGTTATTTGGCATGTGTAAAGTTATGCCCTAAAGCTAACTAAGGCTTATATACTAATGCCAGATAGCCTAAAAATTATGAAAGAAAAATCTCAATGTAGCCTATAGATAGATATAAATTGCGCAAGAATGATACATTTCTGGAAATTTTTATGTATTGTTTTAACCCGACTTATCTCCTTCATGAATACACACAGAAAATTTTACTAGTACAGTTTCACATTAGTGCAGAAGAAGGCTGGAGAAGAGGAGATGAAGTCCATCTAAGTGTTGGTATGAGATGTGCTCTAACTCTTTTGACAAAGAGCATGTCCTCTCATGAAGAAGGCACAGTAATGCCGAAACGTCGGTGTTTTTTTACCCAATAAATTACTGGGAGGTTATACATATGGAGTGTGCGACTCTCTGTTTTTTATAGCTTACAGTTTAAACCCCGTTAGTCAGCACCTCTACACTAAATAATTTTCTCTGGGTGTGCGCCAGCTCATGCTTTTTATTAGACTCTCATATTACATAAACATAGCATCAGTCCACAATCCCCACGTAACTCCTTCTTCAGTTTAGGTTCCATGTTCCACTCTTCATGTCTGTGCAAACAGCGCCATCTAGTGCGGAAGACAAAAAAACGTTTATTTTACACAAATTACTGCGCTACTATTATTACTGTTGTAACACATTTTGTTTAATGCAGTATGAGCCATGTCAATTATTTTTATACAGTCTATGAGTGTAGCTGCAGCCTGCTTTTATTTGTGGCCTATGGCTTTAATATCAGAGTCCAGAATGTCCCCAGAGATCCAAGTTTCAGTCAATACCAGAATATCCGGATTCGTCTGCATAGCCCAGATCTTGATGTAATCCAGTTTAGGAAGTAAGCTCCTAATGTTCAGATGCATCAACCCAAGGCCTTTATGATTTTTAAAGTCACATGGAAACTGCAACTCAAACAAGCTACGTTCAATGGGCGGTTGAAGGCCCTGTCTGATGGTTGATGTTGATATAAATTAGTTGGTATGGCTATAAGATTGCATAGAACTGCACCATTCCTATTAGTAATAGAGGAAGGAGAAGAAAATTGAATTACTTTTCCAAGGTTAGGTCATAGGGCGTGAGGCCGCAGCCAATGTCAATATGAGGAACTCTCAGAGTAACCAATGATGCGTGCAACAACCCAAGCCCTCTACGTGATTTGAAAACCAGGGGCAATTCAAGTTTATGGAATTCACACTTGAACTAAAAGCACTGGGTGACCAGGCCACAGTGGGTTCCTCTTTTGAGCTAACAATAGCAGATCTAAGAGCGGAGTTCAAATTAATGGGTACAAGATTACAACTGACAACACCCCTGGCAGTACAGACAACAGTACGAAGATAACGCTTAGAGAGGACGGGAGGTATTACCTGAGCGGGGCTTGGTCTGTCTCTGAGTCAATATCTTAATGCAGCCTTGCAATACAGTACCAGTCAAAAGTTTGGACACACCTACTCATTCCAGGGTTTTTCTTAATTTTTTACTATTTTCTACATTGTAGAATAATAGTGAAGACATCAAAACTATGAAATAACACATATGGAATCATGTAGTAACCAAAAAAGTGTTAAACAAATCAAAATATATTTTATATTTGAGATTCCTCAAAGTGAAATCAAATCAAATTTTATTTGTCACTACACGTGCTTAGCAGATGTTATTGCGGGTGTAGCGAAATGCTTGTGCTTCTATCTCCGACAGTGCAGTAATATCTAACAATTAATATCTAACAATTTCACAACATATACCCAATACACACAAATCTAAGTAAGGAATGGAATTTAAGAATATATACATATATGGACAAGCAATGACAGAGCGGCATGGACTAAGATACAGTAGAATATTATAGAATACAGTATATACATATGAGATGAGTAATGCAAGATATGTAAACATTATTAAAGTGACTAGTGTTCCATTTCTTAAAGTGGCCAATGATTTCAATAAGCAGCAGCAGCCTCTAATGTGCTAGTGATGGCTATCTAACAGTCTGATGGCCTTGAGATAGAAGCTGTTTTTCATTCTCTCGGTCCCAGCTTTGATGCACCTGTACTGACCTCACCTAATGGATGATAGCGGGGTGAACAGGCAGTGGCTCGGGTGGTTGATGTCCTTGATGATCTTTTTGGCCTTCCTGTGACATCGGGTGCTGTAGGTGTCCTGGAGGGCGGGTAGTTTGCCCCCGGTAATGCGTTCGGCAGACCGCACCACCCTCTGGAGAGCCCTACGGTTGCGGGCGGTGCAGTTGCCATATCAGGCGGTGATACAAAGTAGCCACGCATTGCCTTGATGACAGCTTTGCACACTCTTGGCATTCTCTCAACCAGCTTCATGAGGTAGTCATCTGGAATGCATTTCAATTAACAGGTGTGCCTTGTTAAAAGTTAATTTGTGGAATTTCTTTCCTTCTTAATGCGTTTCAGCAAATCAGTTGTGTTGTGACAAGGTAGGGTTGGTATACAGAAGATAGCCCTATTTGGTAAAAGAGCAAGTCCATATTATGGCAAGAATAGCTCAAGTAAGCAAAGAGAAACAACAGTCCGTCATTACTTTAAGACATCCAGAAATTTTAAAGAACTTTGAAAGTTTCTTCAAGTGCAGTCGCAAAAACCATCAAGCGCTATGATGAAACTCGCTCTCATGAGGACCGCCACAGGAAAGGAAGACCCAGAGTTACCTCTGCTGCAGAGAATAAGTTCATTAGAGTTACCAGCCTCAGAAATTGCAGCCCAAATAAATGCTTCACAGAGTTCAAGTAACAGACACATCTCAACATCAACTGTTCAGAGGAGACTGTGTAAATCAGGCCTTCATGGTCAAATTGCTGCAAAGAAACCACTACTAAAGGACACCAATAAGAAGAAGAGACTTGCTTGGGCCAAGAAACACTAGCAATGGACATTAGACCGGTGGAAATCTGTCCTTTGGTCTGATGAGTCCAAATTTGAGATTTTTGGTTCCAACCGCCTTGTCCTTGTGAGACACAGAGTAGGCACGGATGATCTCCGCATGTGTGGTTCCCACTGTGAAGCATGGAGGAGGTGGTGTGATGGTGCTTTGCTGGTGACACAGTCTGTGATTTATTTAGAATTCAAGGCACACTTAACCAGCATGGCTACCACAGCATTCTGCAGCGATACGCCATCCCATCTGGTTTGTGCTTAGTGGGACTATAATCTGTTTTTCAACAGGACAATGACCCAACACACCTCCAGGCTTTGTAAGAGCTATTTGACCAAGAAGGAGAGTGATGGAGTGCTGCATCAGATGACCTGGCCTCCACAATCACCCGACCTCAACCCAATTGAGATGGTTTGGGATGAGTTGGACCGCAGAGTGAAGGAAAAGCAGCCAACAAGTGCTCAGCATATGTGCGAACTCCTTCAAGACAGTTGGAAAAGCATTTCAGGTGAAGCTGGTTGAGAGAATGCCAAGAGGGTGCAAAGCAGTCATCAAGGCAAACAGTGGCTACTTTGAAGAATCTCAAATATAAAATATGTTTTGATTTGTTTAACACTTTTTTGGTTACTACATGATTCCATATGTGTTATTTCATAGTTTTGATGTCTTCACTATTATTCTACAATGTAGAAAATTGTAAAAATAAAGAAACCCTTGAATAAGTAGGTGTGTCCAAACTTTTGACTGGTACTGTATGAAGAGAGGGTCCAGGTGCCTAGATGGTTTGGGTGGAGTCCATCATCCCTGTAGAGCATCTTTTGTTTCCAACAAGTGTTGAAATTGTCAACAGAATGGCAGTAGTCTTTAAGCCAGATATGAAGTGCTAAGAGCCTGCTGAAACTTTCGCAGCCACGACCCAGCGACGGCACGGGACCAGAGATAATTGGATGCTTTTCAGCGCCTTTTAGGGTGTTGATCAGCTCAATAAAATCCTGTTTCATTAGCTTTCACCGGCCTGATAGGTAGATTTGGCCGGCTAGGTAGGTTGGGCCAGCCGGTCAGGACCTACCTGGCCGGTCGGCTGAACCTGCCTGACCTGCCGGTCTAATCTGGTAAGTAGGTAGGTCTGGCCGGCCAGCCGGACCTACCTACCAGGCCAACTGGACCTACCTACCTGGCCAGCTGGACCTACCTACCTGGCCGGCCGGCCGGACCAACCTTCCTGGCCGGCTGGCCTGCCAGATCTACCTACCTGGACGACTGGCTCGCCAGACCTACCTACCTGGCCGACCGGCCTTACCTGCCTGGTCGGCTGGACCTACCTAACTGGCCGGCCAGCCGTTTCTACCTAACTGGCCGGA
This sequence comes from Coregonus clupeaformis, assembly GCF_020615455.1. Lineage (NCBI taxonomy): Eukaryota > Metazoa > Chordata > Actinopteri > Salmoniformes > Salmonidae > Coregonus > Coregonus clupeaformis. The sequence continues at coordinate 1,254,412 of NC_059219.1, forward strand.
CCTACCTAACTGGCCAGCTGGCTGGACCTACCTACAGTGAGGGAAAAAAGTATTTGATCCCCTGCTGATTTTGTACGTTTGCCCACTGACAAAGACATGATCAGTCTATAATTTTAATGGTAGGTTTATTTGAACAGTGAGAGACAGAATAACAATAAAAAAACCTAGAAAAACACGTCAAAATTTTTATCAATTGATTTGCATTTTAATGAGGGAAATAAGTATTTGACCCCTCTGCAAAATATGACTTAGTACTTGGTGGCAAAACCCTTGTTGGCAATCACAGAGGTCAGACGTTTCTTGTAGTTGGCCACCAGGTTTGCACACATCTCAGGAGGGATTCTGTTCCACTCCTCTTTGCAGATCTTCTACAAGTCATTAAGGTTTCGAGGCTGACGTTTGGCAACTCGAACCTTCAGCTCCCTCCACAGATTTTCTGGCTTGGCCACTCCAGGACCTTAATGTGCCTCTTCTTGAGCCACTCCTTTGTTGCCTTGGCCGTGTGTTTTGGGTCATTGTCATGCTGGAATACCCATCCACGACTCATTTTCAATGCCCTGGCTGAGGGAAGGAGGTTCTCACCCAATATTTGACTGTACATGGCCCCGTCTATCGTCCCTTTGATGCGGTGAAGTTGTCCTGTACCCTTAGCAGAAAAACACCCCCAAAGCATAATGTTTCCACCTCCATGTTTGACGGTGGGGATGGTGTTCTTGGGGTCATAGGCAGCATTCCTCCTCCTCCAAACACGGTGAGTTGAGTTGATGCCAAAGAGCTCAATTTTGGTCTCATCTGACCACAACACTTTCACCCAGTTCTCCTCTGAATCATTCAGATGTTCATTGGCAAACTTCAGACGGCCCTGTATATGTGCTTTCTTGAGCAGGGGGACCTTGCGGGCGCTGCAGGATTTCAGTCCTTCACGGCGTAGTGTGTTACCAATTGTTTTCTTGGTGACTATGGTCCCAGCTGCCTTGAAATCATTGACAAGATCCTCCCGTGTAGTTCTGGGCTGATTTCTCACCGTTCTCATGATCATTGCAACTCCACGAGGTGAGATCTTGCATGGAGCCCCAGGCCGAGGGAGATTGACAGGTTTTTTGTGTTTCTTCCATTTGCAAATAATCGCACCAACTGTTGTCACCTTCTCACCAAGCTGCTTGGCGATGGTCTTGTAGCCCATTCCAGCCTTGTGTAGGTCTACAATCTTGTCCCTGACATCCTTGGAGAGCTCTTTGGTCTTGGCCATGGTGGAGAGTTTGGAATCTGATTGATTGATTGCTTCTGTGGACAGGTGTCTTTTATACAGGTAACAAGCTGAGATTAGGAGCACTCCCTTTAAGAGTGTGCTCCTAATCTCAGCTCGTTACCTGTATAAAAGACACCTGGGAGCCAGAAATCTTTCTGATTGAGAGGGGGTCAAATACTTATTTCCCTCATTAAAATGCAAATCAATTTATAACATTTTTGACATGTGTTTTTCTGTTTTTTGTTGTTGTTATTCTGTCTCTCACTGTTCAAATAAACCTACCATTAAAATGATAGACCGATCATTTCTTTGTCAGTGGGCAAACGTACAAAATCAGCAGGGGATCAAATACTTTTTTCCTTCACTGTACCTACCTGGCCGGCCGGCCGGGTCGGTCCCATCTGGCTGGCTGGCTGGACCTACCTGGCCGGTCGGTCGGTCCCATCTGGCTGGCCAGCCAGATCTACCTACCAGGCTATATCATATAATTTGACCACATCAGTGCATTTGTTACGATACTAATCCATATAGCCTAAAGTTCAGTAATTTTTCAAGAGGGGTTTCTTTGCCATGATGGTATCAATGGGTTCCCAAATACGAACGGAGCAAGAGACTGTACACACATCGCTATAAAAGCATCATCCTAAAAACGATGTGAACAGAAAAGGCTTCCACTCTTAATGTGCAGGTGATAGGTTTTATGACGTGCAAAAGACGCTGCTGAATGTGGTGGCAATGTGGTCAGGTGGAACGCACGACTCGTTCATTCTGCAGAACAGCAATCTTGGCCTTTACGCCTACTGGCGGAAGCTGTTGAGGATAAATGGCTTTTTGGTGAGAGTTGCCTACTCATTTGAAGTATATTTGCCATTGCTAAAGGAACTTGAATTGTCCCAATGGTCCTCTCTTTGTAGCTATGTTTATATTTTTTACTGGTCAAGCCCCAACTGAGCGAGCCAAATAAAACCTTTTTCGTTGTACTCAATCTCTGACACTAGCACCTCTATTTCAGTCTCGGAAAATAACGTTTTTCATAGCTTTTTTTGTTGCGCCTTTGTATTTCATGGTATGGCATTGTATATTCCTCACGGCTTTAAATGGATGATTTTGACTATAAGGTTAATTAGGGGCGTTTTGAAATACAAATAGCTAAGGTTGTGCACGAGCACTGAGAACAATTGGTATTTATCAAACGATTACCTCCTACCGGTGTGCGTATGATGCTCGTAGGATTGTTTGATAAATCACACTTTTTCTAGGCTTACGAACGTTCGTAAGTAGTGTTTTAGTATAGTTTCTACGCGATATTGATAAATGAGGCCCCAGGAGTCTGCGCTACTCTGATAACACTTTTGTTGCCTATCATAATACTAGCAGCACTGCCATACCTGCTTCCTCCTCTGGTTCCTACAGAGGGGGAGTGTATCTGGACTGGCCGGCCGGCACTTTGTCCTTCTACAGCGTCTCCTCTGACACCTTGACCCACATTCACACCTTCCAAAACATTCACTGAGCCCCTCTTCCCAGAGTTTATGCTTTGGAATCATATTCTTCTTATTCGGTGGGGTTTATCGGCGGTTGGCATTCAGCGTTATGGTGCATTACTGCTACCTACTGTACTGTAGTGTGGGCCAGAGACAGGGAGAAAATATATCCTACCTGCCAGCCGCGTTTCTCTTAAAAAAGTAAAATATTTGAGACTGTATTTAATGACGTTCTACTTAGTATGCTCTCTAAACTAATTTCCTGTATCCCCGTCTCCCTCATACTGGATCTCAGCCTCTCTCTTTCCCTCTCATAATGTATCACTACATCCTCCACTGTCTCTGTTTCCTGGCAATAATCACACTTTCCTGTTGGATGCTTTCCTATCACATTTAAAGTCTTAATCGACTGGCTGTGTCCCACCTGTAGTCTTGTAAAAATAGCCTCCTCTCTTCTGTCCCTTCCTGCCGTCCTCCCCTTCCTCTGTACTTGGAATAGATGCCTTTCCTTATTATCTCTATTCCACTGCTCCTGCCATCTCTGCACCACCACTGTCCATATCAGGCTTTTTGCCTCTGCCTTGCTCATTGAAATTACAACAACATCCCCACTACCAAGTGCTTGTTTAGCCACATGGGCTGGACCGAAGTAAATATTTTCTGTATAGCCATCTGTCTAACCCTGCCATGGGTTTGTAGTACCTCACACAAGAGGTCTTGTCTGCTACGTGAGTTTAAGGACTGCAGACTAATCAACACTGCACGTGAGTCAGAGCAAATAACTACTCTGTTCGGATTGACTTCCTCCACCCACTGCAAGGCCAACAGTATGGCCATCAGCTCTGCCGTATATACAGCCAGGTGATCTGTAATACATTTCCTGACTGCCACCCCACATTTTTGCACTACAAATGCTCACCCAGTACATCCTGTCCTTTGATTTTTTGAACCATCTGTGTAAATGGCCACAAAGTCCTGATGTACAGTATCCAGACGTCTATTAAACAAATCAGATGGATCAACACCCTCTCTATCTTTCTGTAGTCTCTCCAACACTTCTAGATCAACTACTGGAGGTGGGAGTAGCCATGGTGGGTTCACAGGAATAGCTATCGTGGGATTAAACTCCTTCCATACAGTCCCATCTCCCTCGCCTGGGTATTACCCACCCACCCAAAGCTTGTGTTCTGTCAATCAATCAATCAAATTGTATTTATAAAGCCCTTATTACATCAGCAGATGTCACAAAGTGCTATACAGAAACCCAGCCTAAAACCCCAAACAGCAAGCAATGCAGATGTAGAAGCACGGTGGCTAGGAAAAACTCCTTAGAAAGGCAGAAACCCAGGAAGAAACCTAGAGAGGAACCAGGCTCTGAGGGGTGGCCAGTCCCCTTCTGGCTGTGCCGGGTGGAGATTATAACAGTACATGGCCATTAAGGCCAGATTTTTCTCCAAGATGTTCAAACGTTCATAGATGACCAGCAGGGTCAAATAATAATCACAGTGGTTGTAGAGGTTGCAACAGGTCAGTACATCAGGAGTAAATGTCACTTGGCTTTTCATAGCCGGGCATTTAGAGGTTGAAATAGCAGGTGCGATAGAGAGAGAGAGTTGAAAACAGCAGGTCTGGGACAAGGTAGCACGTCCGGTAAACAGGTCAGGGTTCCATAGCCGGAGGCAGAAGAGTGGAAACTGGAGCAGCAGCACATCCTCCCTATCCAGCACTCCAGGGTGCTCCTCTCTCGTTCTCTCTCTCCCCCCATCTGTCCCTCCTCTGACAGATTAGCCGAGCTATGCACTTGGGACAAACACTTTGGCCATCATCTCTGCCTTCTCCTCATCTGTTACTGCCATATCCTCCCCACTCATCAACACTGGATAATCCCACTCCCTTCTAAGCCCACGTATCCTCTTGATCATCCCCCACACATCTCCCACAGGTGTCGCCCTTCCAATGGTGTCACAGAACTGATGCCAACATGACCTCTTTGCCTGATGGATAGTTCTTTTTCAGTATTCTAAATGCCCTGTTCCTACTCCTAACCGCTGCCCCACACTCCTCCTCCTCCCTCCCAGAGTGTGTTGTGGGCATTAAAATCACCACACCACATTACCTTATTTTTATTCTGGCCCTCCATCCTCTCCAGCACTTTCAGGTCCAATATCTGGCAGGGATTATAGTAGTTCACTACCACTAGCACCCCTCCTCTCAAACACACCTCCATCACCACATATTCCTGTTCAATACCTTTGCCTAGCATCCTGTAAGTAAGTCCTTGCTTTATGAAGGTGGCACCCCCCCCTCCCCTCCCCCTACATCTCTGTCCCTATGAACCACTACATATCCCTGTATGATAAACTCCAAAGTCGGTTTGAGACATGTTTCCTGCACACAAATCACATTAGGCTTAGCTGGCATATCCTGCCCATTAGCCAACAGGCTTCGAGCATTCCATTGTAGCATTACCACTATAACTAAGATCCAGTAATACATGACTCCAGCCTCGGCTGATTGAGGTAATCTCTAACCTCTTCCCATGTCAGCCCTGTCATACTCAGATGTCTCCCATCCGCTTTCCATATTAGCTGAATCCTCTCTGTTTTAGACACTACTATTGATAGCTCCTGCTATGAACGTCACCATCTTTCTCTTATCTATGTATACCATATCTCCACCCACCTGCCCCATAGTCCCCGATCTAGATGCTCCTACCCATCTCTCCCTTGAACCTGTATCTCCCTGGACCTGGACCACCCTCAATGCCTCAGCATATGACACCCTTCTCTCCATTCTCACTTGTTGCACCTCCACTGCCTGTTTCATTTCCTCACACCCACCATATGCCACACTATGAGCACCCCCACAGCTGCAGCACTTTGGTTGTACACCATCCCCACACTTCCCATACTCATGCTCCCCTCCACAACTGGCACACCTCTTTTTCTCTTTACAGGCTGTTGCCACATGCCCAAACCTCTGGCAGATATAACATCTTAAATGCTTCGGTAGGTAAAAGCCCTCACATAATAAGTCATATATCCTATGGTTACTTTATTTGGCAGTATCCTGTCCTTGAAGTGTAACAGAATAGACATACATGTTATTCAATCATTGCACTCGCGTGTCAGCGAGCGTTTGTGTGGCCAGGCGCTAAAATAGAACTTGGTTCTTTTTTTGACGCTCGACGCGCTGCAAGTCCTGTCTCTCATCTCCTCATTGCTTTTTAGGAGCATATACCCACGTGGGTGATTGAAAGATGAACTGAGGTCCACACTCCAGTCCAGTTGGTGGTGGTAATGCATCTTAAAGTTGGTTGCCAACCGACATATAAAGTCGAAAGAAGAAGAACCCTGAAGGATGCCTGAATTTGGTTTACTGTTTCATCTGTGGATTAATTGTTGGAGTTGTTTGCTTATTCCCTTTCAGTCGAATTGCAGCGCTACTACTCTGATCAAGGCACCAAAACAAACGACCAGCCCTCTGTGTCAAACTGATTCTCCTGAGAGAGTTCAGGCTTTGGAATCATTACACATCAGTTGCCCTTCGCAGGTAGAATAGCTTCCTGTGTCCTGGAGCAAGTCTTCAGGGAAGTAATTTTTTAAGGGAATGTACACTTAACGGGGGGCTGAACTTACTGATTTGGCCTCATTTTTTGGGGGATGCTCAATAAGAAATGCAGTGGCCATGACTAAAGCCAAACGAGATTTGTCTTTGGGGTGTGGTTTAATGTGGGTGTCTCTTGTGTGTGTGTTCACACGTGACAAGGGTTTGTATATTCACTCTACCAAAACATTTAGTCACTCATGAGAAGTTGGCTAGCTAGTGCTAGCCAACTTCTTTCGCCAATTAGCTTTAGCCGGCTGTTGTGCCCACGTGGCAAAGTCGGACTTTAGATTGTCTAATTTATTGACGGTCCCTAACTAGGCTATGTAAATAGGACAATATTTTCCTGTGGCACACCTTTTAGTTGTCTCATTAACTGCTTTCAATATTACAATTTATAGTTGGTTTGAGGTTTTCAAGTAATTGAAATTTGGAGCTATTTACATTTTTTTATATTGTCAATAATTAAATGTACATTGTGTAATTTTATTGATGGTCCCTAACTATACCCTAATGGATATTACAATTGGGTCACATGCAGCTGCACTCCGAATTGATGATTACTTGGGTGCTGCCAGCTGTGGGCAGGATTGAAATCAACCCAACCCAAAGAAAATTATTTGAAATACAATTTTCCCAAATTTTCGAGTTTTGGACGAGACTGACTTTAAGACCAGAATGATCCTACTATTTACACTTTGTAGTCCATTTTGACACTAGAATAAATGTTTCTGACTAATATCAATGCCACATAGGCTCACCCTAGTAAAACAGTGTAAAACCGCTTCTAAACAGTTAAACTGCCCGTAGTTCAGTTAGGGTATACATTTACATTTTAGTCATTTAGCAGACGCTCTTATCCAGAGCGACTTACAGTTAGCGAGTGTATACATATTTCATACTGTATAATGTTCAGCTCACTGTTTCAAGCAGAAAGCAGGAATCTCGAGCCATAAAAGGGCATGTGTCTCATAGAGATGATGTCATTAGAACAGCCATGCATGCTGGGTCTCCCCTTTCAGTTACACAGAGAGAGAGAGTGAGAGCCTGTGTGTTACAGAGGGATACAGAGAAGGAAAAGGCAGGGTGTGTAAGAGTGGAGAGGACAGAAGCAGAAGGTTTGAGAAAGACTAGTTTACTAGAGCGAGAAGTGTGAGCAAGAGGAACAAAGGTTACAGAGAAAAATAAGAATAGAGAAAGGGGAGAGAGGGACAGAAATCATAGCAGCTGTTTCAGGCCATCAGAGGAGAGAGGACTGAGCCAAAGGGAACAGGAGAGAGTTTCTGCGCCATGGGCAAATCAGGTAAGACTACATGAGATGTAATTGTACTGGAATATGACTGTGGGAAAGTGAAAAAGTTTATCAAGTGAAACGTGTGTGTGTGGTGAGCATGTGTATGAGTAATTACAAAAGAGGCTTAGCTCTCAGTCTGTGCCAATGGTCTGTTATCATGCAACAGGAAAAAGGGGTGGATTTTAGAAAGCTGTAAATCTATTTGACATAGTCTTGTAACGCCTATGTGCTAGGTCAGTTTCTTCCTTTCTGTGGTAAAGATGGAACCACTATTGGGTGTATCAGGAGTAGTTGTGCTAGTAGGGGAATTCCCTATTTACAAGCTGTGTGTCTGTGGTTATGTCAGCGTGTATTTGTGTGTTTTGATATCGATTGACAGAACATTTTAGGGGCCAGTTTCCCAGAACCACATTATCCTCCATTGAAAGTGGTATTTAGTTTAGGAATAAGCTAAATCTGGGTCAAGGATCCAGCCCAAAGGACTGAACCACTGATCCATCACAAGGCCGTAACAGGCTGAATGTGTATTTCGCTACAACTGCAATAACATCTGCTAAATATGTGTATGCGACCAATACAATTGTATTTTGTGTGTGTGTGTGTGTGTGTGAATCGCCTCATTGTGTGAATGCCAGAGAGAATGGAGATGTGTGAGTAGGGCTGTGATTGGCACCAGGCTGGGGAGAGGGAGGATGTGTCCCCCATTCATACATACCCTGGTACTGTCTGTCTAGTAGTATATAGACTCAGTCAAGCCTGGGAACAGCCATATGTATGGGGTTTACTGGAGATTTACTACTGCCTAAGTTACTCTCTGATTATCTGCAGCCTACCGTTTTATTGAGTTGTATTAATGATTTGAAAGTTTGATTGTATATTACAGTGAAAATGAGGGAAACAATAGACATTTAGCCTTCAGTTTTTTCATGGCATCTTGTGTTATGATTCTCTCTCTCTCAGCTTCTAAGCAGTTTTCGGAGGAGGTGTTGCAGAGTCATAATGAGTATCGTAGGAAGCACCAGGCACCACCTCTGAAGCTGTGCAGCAAGCTGAGTAGAGATGCCACTCGGTGGGTCACCCACACACCCACACACTGCCCCCCCCCCCCCTCCCACTTATCTATTTACATTTTACATTTTAGTCATTTAGCAGACGCTCTTATCCAGAGAGACTTACAGTTAGTTAGTGAGTGCATACATTATTTTTTTATTTTGCAAACGCCATGCTCTACCAACTGAGCTACATCCCTGCCGGCCATTCCCTCCCCTACCCTACCCTGGACGACGCTGGGCCAATTGTGCGCCGCCCCATGGGTCTCCCTATCTCCTCCACCCACCACCTCCTTTATCAGAGGCATGGCCAACCACATCCAAACCCTTACTTCCTTCCACTTCACCAATCTCCCATCTATTAGCTGTCTTTATCTAACTATTACCACAACTATCTCCCCTATCTCCACCCTGTAGGTATGCTGAGTCTCTGGCCAGCACAAGGATCCTGAAGCACAGTGTTGAGTCCAGTAGGGGGAGCTGTGGCGAGAACCTGGCCTGGGCCTCCTACGACCAACCAGGTACACACACACTCTAACCCTATGACCAACCACAAACATTGACATAGCCTGCATATGTGTAGTTATGGAAATGGGGACAGATACATTATTCACTGTGTACGGTACAGATAGTAACATTAAAGAGAGAGATCCAGAGTCTCTGTAGGGTTAAGGTTTAGTTAGGTCTAAACTATAGACTATCCTGTCCAGTGGCGACCCAGGCAGGAACAGCTGGGGTCCATTTCCCTACTCTGTGTTCGGAGTGTGTTTCAGCAACGAGACCATGACTCAGAGCACAACTATGTCTGTGCACTGACCTGACAGTCTGCTGTGATTCATAAAGTCTCCTATGGATACATACTCTATCACTGGGTCATACTCAGTTCATCTCTCCCTGGACTGCTCCTCTGAAACTGGGGTTCCCAAATCTTCTGCCCCACCTAAAGCTTTGGCAGCTTGAAGAGGGTTAGCACTGTTGCCTTGGACAGCTGCCATCTTGGATAATATTTCCTTGCCGCTGTCATCTCCGCTTGCACTCTGGGGGTTTAGGCCCGAGTTGCTGTTAAACAATAGTGACAAAGGCAACAAACAAGTATAATGTTATGTGATAACCTGTAACCTTTGTCCTCTCTGTGTATAGGGAAGGATGTGGCCGACCGCTGGTATGACGAGGTCAAACAATACAACTTCAACCGCCCTGGCTTCGCCTCTGGCACAGGTGAGACACACACATGCATGCGCGGACACACACACACACACACACTCTGACTCGGTGTAGTGCTGCATGCCACAATGTTGTGTTCACCCAGGCTGGGTTCAGGGTTAGACCGTGTGGTGTCTGTTCTATGACCGTGATGTTACCGTTCTGTGACCGTGTAGTTCTCTGACTCAGCTCACAAGCATGCATGGATCACTGCTGCCTGTGGGAAAATCACAGTTCTTTATAGCATTCCTGTTCCCTTCCTGAAGCCTCCTGCTCAGTGTGACTGACCCTGCAGCGTCAGGATCACTCCTATCAACTCCCCTGACTCATGTGCTGCTGACAGAAAGGAGGAGAGGAAAAACAGAGGGAGAAATGGGAGTGTGCAATAGAGGGAAAATAGTGTATATGGGGGTGGGGGACAATAGAGGGGGGAGGATATGAATATAGGGTTCTGTAGCTGTAAATATTTAGAGGAGCAGTGCTGCAGACGGCTTCCTTCAGTGAATGTGTTTAGCTTGGCTCTCTCTCTCTGTCTTTCTCTTCACCCCCCCCCCCAGGTCATTTCACAGCGATGGTGTGGAAGGGCAGTAAGAAGCTAGGTGTGGGGAAGGCCAGTGCGTCAGACGGCTCGTCTTTCGTGGTGGCCAGATACTTCCCGGCAGGGAACATCACTAACCAGGGACACTTTGACAACAACGTCCTGCCGCCCAAGGACTGAGGAACATACTGACCCGTCACCCCCATACCCTAGGACAGGGTTCTTCAATTCCGGTCCTGGAGGGCCGAAACACTTCTGTTTTTTATTTCTACCTGGTAGTTAATTGCACTCACCTGGTGTCCCAGGTCTGAATTAGCCCCTGATTAGAAGGAGAGGATGAAAAACAGAGGTGTCTCGGCCCTCCAGGACCGGAATTGAAGAACCCTGCCCTAGGAACTGACCATCCAAAAGACATTTGCACTTTGACTTGTGACCTTGACTTGTGACTTAAGATTTTAAAAAAATAATATATATATATATATATATATATATATATATATATATAAAGACAACCACTGTGACTAACAAATGCATGAACAAATATATATGCACAACATTGACCAAACGCAGACCACCCCAGCTGTGGCTGCTGGAGTACCAGCCACCCAACTGGGTGTAGACCTACTCATTCCAGTGTTAGTGGGGGTAGAGATTCACCTGTGATGTTGCTACAGTACTATACTCATCTAGACATTTCATTAATGCTAAAACCTTTAGTGACTGGGTTGTATTTGTAAGGAAACAGTCGAGTTGAGAGAGCACATACAAACAATTCATTTCTAATGCTGTAGGATAAATAGTAAATCATTTCTGGTAAAGAATAATAATAATAATAATAATAATGTGTTACTCAATGTGGGCATGTATTTGTGAGCTTGATTTAAACTGACCTCTTCTCTGAACACTTTGTTTGACTGTATGTTTTGTATTTTGAGTTTTATATTTTAACCAGTAATAAAAGCGACCGCCTGTAAAATGTCCCATTTTCACTATACATACATGACATGTGCAGTATTAGGGTGGTTAACAGTATCGCCCACTAGTGTGGTTATAACATACTTTTTATTAGCAGGTAATGAGGATGCAACATAACAGCGATACAGATGACTGTGGCATTTATGCTTGACGGGGAAGGGGGGGGGGGTCCTTTCACATGGTCAGCTCCTGTGGGAGAGAAGAATGAGAAAGTTAGAAGGAGAGAATAACTTGGGGTTGAATGCGTGAAGAACGTACATTGTAAAGCTTTTTTTTTTGTTCTTCAAGACCTGTTGAAAAAGCACCGTTGCAATCATCAGCAGATCATAACCGCAACTGTAGGCCCAACAGTGACATTTAGTGGACATAGTGTGCAACTACAGATTCCTTCATCCCTCCCTCCTCACCATGATAGCGTTGACGATGTCGTTCGTGTTGTGTCTGAGTGCGCGGACAGCTTTAGAACGGGACACGTTAGCCTGGGCCATCACCAGCTCTATATCCCTCTGCTCCAGACCTCCCTCGTCCACCTGACAGAGGTCAAGGTCAGTTGCACTATGGAACACTTCTGAACATGGAACACAATGCTACAGTTCTTATTAGCCATCAGGCTAATTACAGTAGAGCAGGGGTGTAAAGTAGTTAAGTAAAAAATACTTGAAAGTACTAAAGTAGTTTTTTTGGGTATCTGTACTTTACTTTACTATTTATATTTTTGACAACTTTTACTTCACTACATTCCTAAAGAAAATGATGTACTTTTTACTCCATACATTTTCCCTGACAACCAAAAGTACTTACATTTTGAATGCTTAGCAGGGCAGGAAAATTGTCTAATTCACACACTTATCAAGAGAACATCCCTGGTCATCCCTACTGCCTCTGATCTGGCGGAGTCACTAAACACATGCTTCTCCCCTGGCTATCCGTAAATTAAACAAAACAAGAAAATGATGCTGTCTGGTTTGCTTAATATAAGGAATTTGAAATTATTATTACTTTTACTTTTGATACTTAAGTATATTTTAGCAATTACATTTACTTTTGATACTTTAGTATATTTAAAACCAAATACTTTTAGAATTTTACTCAAGTAGGATTCTACTGGGTGACTTACTTGAGTCATTTTCTATTAAAGTATCTTTACTTTTATTCAAGTATGACAATTGGGTACTTTTTCCACCACTGCAGTAGAGAGGACTGCAATATAGCAACACTAGACAGAATTGTTTCATATTAAGATCTAAAAGAACTACTGCACATGAAAGAGTGAGAATAGTGTAAAGATTGGTGTTTTTCCTTGACATAATGAGTGAGCATGCATATCCATACCTCCTCCTCCTCGCTCTCCTCCTTGATGGTGAGACTGGGTGGTGCAGGGGGTGCCAGGGGGGACGGCTCCACCGGGACCTTAAACTTCTCTGCTGCTGCCTTGTGCACCTGCTGAGACAGGTCCTCTATCTGGGGAGCAGAGGAGATGAGAGATAGGGATGAGAGAGAGTACAGCAAGAAGGACAGAGGGAGGAGAAAGAGAGAGAGAGGTCACCTTGACTCTGAACACAATGTAGATGAGAGAAAAGAGAGAGAGGGGTATAAAGAGAGAGGGGGTAAAGAGAGAGTGAGCGAGAGAGAGAGAGAGAAGGTTAGGAGGTCACCTTGGCCTCTCCGAACACGATATAGATGTCTGACGCGGGGCTCTTGAAGACGTCAGGTTTGCTGATGACAAACAAGATGCTCTTCGACTTCCTTATAGTGATCCTGGTCACACCGTGGACCGGCCGCAAGCCCAGCTTACCCATGGCCTAAACACACACACACACACACTGATTTCACCATGACGCGGCCAAACACACAGAATACACACACATTTGCTCTGTGTTTGATTAGCTGAGTCTGCCGCATGGAGCAGCTCTGTGTTCACATCTCACCTTGCGGGCCTTCTTCTCACTGCGGCTCTGCTTAGGTCTGTTTATCCCCTCATCAGCAGGAGAGATGGGCTGAGAGAGGGAAGGGAGGACAACAAAATCAATTCAACACATCAAACCTGAGAACATTCTACAGTAGTTTACCCATATCCAGACTGATAATATAGAACAGATCTCTGAGGCTGCGACCCATTCAGAAAATACAGGCCCCACAACACACATCCTTCTTACCCCCCTACCTAAAGTTAATGACTTATCAATATGTTATTACATAACACACAGTGAAAGCAAGGTTTCCACCCTTGGAGGTGAGGGGACTTCTAGAGTGTTCTCTGCCCACACACGGTAGACTCACCTGGGGTTCTGAGGATCTCAGTGGCACCCGCTCTGGTTCTTCCAACTCTGGCACTGATCCCTCACTCTCCGACTCATTGCAGGAGCCCACTGTGGAACACACACACACTGTTACTCTCAGAGGACTGCATCACATCCTCATTGCTATGGTAACTAATGACTGAGATGTAGATGATGAGGACATGGTGTAGATCGTTAGCACTCTGGTAATGGGACAGTCCATCATAAAGCTCTATGGCTAACCTAATCACCGATCTTAGAGGAGAAATAGATCACCTCATTAAATAGCAATGTCATTTCATCTCTATGCTATGGAACATGCATGTTATGATGCATAATTACATTCAGTACTACTGTGTTTCAATGCAAGTAGCAGTGTTCATTATTCTGCAGTGCTACCACACATACGGTACACATAAATCCCCATGCATGATTCTATGTACGTATCATCTACCGGGAGGTCAGTTTTAGCTAGATTGACTCAGAGTTTTCAGGTTGACTGACGGTTGCCCTGAAATAACCTCTATTGAAAGATGTGCAATAACAGTATTCCTCCTGGATAAAATGATCCTCTCTCTGAGTATTTCTCCTCCATTATTCAGTAGTTGCAGCAGTGTTCTGTGGTCGACAGGGTATTATTGAGAAGCCTTCCTAGAATCTAAAGTATGTCCTTCATCAGGACCACAGCAGGACCACTAGACTTATTCAGAGCCATCTGTGTGTGTGTGAGGAAGGTCATAGGTGGAGTCACTTCTCAGAATCACTTTCTCAAGGAGACAGAGAGAAACAGACAGAGAGAGAGAGAGAGAGATATGGATTTGGAGAGCACGTACCGTTGTATTTGAAGGACAGGTCCAGCTCCTGTGAATCCTTATGGCTTATTGGACAGTCTGTCTGTCTGTCAGTTGGATGGTGGGAGGAGTGAAGCAGTATCTCTCGCTGATTGGAGGAGCCAGACTCTTTATGAGAAGATTTTCCCACAATCCCCCTGGGCTGAGTCATGTGATGTCGTAGAGGAACAGCAGTGTCATCATCATCACTGTCTATGTCCATCCCATCTGCAACAAAATACAAGTTCACACAGATAGGACTGATTCATGATTCACTGATTCTTGGTTACCAAAAAGAGAAAATCATATCACCCCACACCCCTATCTCTCCTGAGTGTAACTCACCTCTGTCCTGTGGGCTTTGTGACTGACCTGGCTTGATCTGTCTGTTGGGCTCGGTGAGGAGGTTTGGCTGGGGCTGGGCCTGCCTGCGGGTGTCTAGGACAGGCACTGTGATTGGAGCCTCCAGCCGTGGCAGAGACTCCTGGGTGGGCTGGGTAAGGCTGGGGGTCGAGGGCAGGGCTGACGTGGGTGGAGATGAGAATGAGGAGGATGTAGGGGACATAGGGACACTTTTGGTGGGTATAGGGGGGTGCTTAGGAAGGGCGATATGGGTAGTAGAAAGGGTTGCGGAGGCTGCCTGAAGACTGGTTGATTGAGGCTGGGTGTCTAGGAGTGGGGTGACAGGCTGGGCTGTGGTGAGGAGAGGCTGGGACTCCTGTATGGGGGTGGGGAGGTCCTCATCTGGCGGCACCATGAAAGTACTGGGGGTAGGAGAGGAGGAGAGAGGAGAGGGAAAGAGAGGGGGAGGAGAGGAGGAGGGAAGAGGTGGGGGAGATGAGGAAAGAGGAGAGGAGGAAAGTGGGGGAGGAGAGGAGGAGGGAAGAGGTGGAGGAGAAGAGGACCTATTCTGTTCTGTAGGGGAGGCATGGCCACTCCCCATATTGTTATCGTTTATGTCCTTCCTGCTTTCTGCCTGGCAACCAGGCAGCGGCCTGTTATCAAGCATATCCTGGTGCACTTCCGGGTTCACTTCCTGGTTGACTAGGAGAGCGGGAGTGATGGGGCTGAGGTTGGTAGGACTAGGGGGAGTCGGGGCACCAGAGACGTTTCTGTTTTCCCCTCTCCTCTCGGACTCTGCCTCAGGTTTGCCCTTCACAGGTGTCCTCTGTCTGGTGTCTGCAGCAGATTTTTGGCCCCTTGTGTTCTTATTCTTTTGTTTCCCTGGTAGGGAGGCGTCTGCTGGGGTCTTGGCAGGGAGAGCTGGTTCCTGAAGTTGATCAGTAGACCCAGGGCCTGACGGAGCCTGTCTGCGTGGCTGACTGGGTCTGTCTCTGCTCTGCTTCCTCTGCTTCCCTCTCCTCCCTGGCTGAGGAGGAGTGATGGCTTTCTCTGTGCTCAGCTCTCCCTCAGGTGTGTGATGCTGTGCAGGTTCTGGAACACTCTCTGTTGGAGAGAATCTCTCCTCTGCTCTCTCCTCCACCTCTCTTTCCCCTGAGATACAAACACTGCTCTCCTGCCTTTCTAAGGCCAAGCTCGTCTTTGGTTGGTCAATGTGCCTGTCAGTCGTCTG
The DNA here is from genome assembly GCF_020615455.1 of Coregonus clupeaformis. Taxonomy (NCBI): domain Eukaryota; kingdom Metazoa; phylum Chordata; class Actinopteri; order Salmoniformes; family Salmonidae; genus Coregonus; species Coregonus clupeaformis. The sequence goes on from NC_059219.1 coordinate 1,270,492, forward strand.
ACCGCCACCACCCTCTCTTTGGCTCACCGTCTCCTCTGGCTGAGGCTGGGAGCAGAGTTGTATCATTCTTTCTACTGTGTCTTTGCCCACTGATAGGCAAGATTCTTGGGAAACCTGGACCTTCTCTACTATGTCTTTGCTCACTGATGGGGAAGATTCTTGGGAAACTTGCACTTTCTCTACTGTGTCTTTGCTCACTGATGGGGACATTTCTTGGTAAACCTGGACCTTCTCTACTGTGTCTTTGCTCACTGATGGGGAAGTTTCGTGAAAAACGTGGACCTTCTCTACTGTGTCTTTTCCCACTGATAGGGAAATATCTTGGGGAACTTGGACCTTCTCTACTGTGTTTTTGCCCACCGATAGTGAAGATCCTTGGGAAACTTGAACCTTTTCTACTGTGTCTTTGCCCACTGACAGAAAACATTCTTGGGAGACTTGGATCTTCTCTACTGTGTCTTTGCTCACTGATGGGGAAATATCTTGGGGAACTTGGACCTTCTCTACTGTGTTTTTGCCCACCGATAGTGAAGATCCTTGGGAAACTTGAACCTTTTCTACTGTGTCTTTGCCCACTGACAGAAAACATTCTTGGGAGACTTGGATCTTCTCTACTGTGTCTTTGCTCACTGATGGGGAAGTTTCTTGGAATACTTGGACCTTCTCTACTGTGTCTTTGCTCACTGATGGGGAAGTTTCTTGGAATACTTGGACCTTCTCTACTGTGTTTTTGCCCACCGATAGTGAAGATCCTTGGGAAACTTGAACCTTTTCTACTGTGTCTTTGCCCACTGACAGAAAACATTCTTGGGAGACTTGGATCTTCTCTACTGTGTCTTTGCTCACTGATGGGGAAGATTCTTGGGAAACTTGCACTTTCTCTACTGTGTCTTTGCTCACTGATGGGGACATTTCTTGGTAAACCTGGACCTTCTCTACTGTGTCTTTGCTCACTGATGGGGAAGTTTCGTGAAAAACGTGGACCTTCTCTACTGTGTCTTTTCCCACTGATAGGGAAATATCTTGGGGAACTTGGACCTTCTCTACTGTGTTTTTGCCCACCGATAGTGAAGATCCTTGGGAAACTTGAACCTTTTCTACTGTGTCTTTGCCCACTGACAGAGAACATTCTTGGGAGACTTGGATCTTCTCTACTGTGTCTTTGCTCACTGATGGGGAAATATCTTGGGGAACTTGGACCTTCTCTACTGTGTTTTTGCCCACCGATAGTGAAGATCCTTGGGAAACTTGAACCTTTTCTACTGTGTCTTTGCCCACTGACAGAAAACATTCTTGGGAGACTTGGATCTTCTCTACTGTGTCTTTGCTCACTGATGGGGAAGTTTCTTGGAATACTTGGACCTTCTCTACTGTGTCTTTGCTCACTGATGGGGAAGTTTCTTGGGAAACTTGGATCTTCTCTACTGTGTATTTGCCCACTGATGGGGAAGTTTGTTGGGAAACTTGAACCTTCTCTACTGTGTCTTTTCTCACTGATAGGGAAGATTCTTGGGAGACTTGGACCTTCTCTACTGTGTCTTTGCTCACTGATGGGGAAGTTTCTTGGGAAACTTGGACCTTCTCTACTGTGTCTTTGCCCACTGATAGGAAAGATTCTTGGGAGACATTAACTTTCTCTACTGTGTCTTTGCCCACTGATAGGGAAGATTCTCTGAATACTTGGACCTTCTCTACTGTGTCTTTGCTCACTGATGGGGAAGTTTCTTGGGAACCTTGGACCTTCTCTACTGTGTCTTTGCCCACTGATGGGGAAGTTTCTTGGGAAACTTGGATTTTCTCTACTGTGTCTTTGCCCACTGATAGAGAAGATTCTTGGAATACTTGGACCTTCTCTACTGTGTCTTTGCTCACTGATGGGGAAGTTTCTTGGGAAACTTGAACCTTCTCTACTGTGTCTTTTCTCACTGATAGGGAAGATTCTTGGGAGACTTGGACCTTCTCTACTGTGTCTTTGCTCACTGATGGGGAAGTTTCTTGGGAAACTTGGACCTTCTCTACTGTGTCTTTGCCCACTGATAGGAAAGATTCTTGGGAGACATGAACTTTCTCTACTGTGTCTTTGCCCACTGATAGGGAAGATTCTCTGAATACTTGGACCTTCTCTACTGTGTCTTTGCTCACTGATGGGGAAGTTTCTTGGGAACCTTGGACCTTCTCTACTATGTCTTTGCTCACTGATTGGGAAGACTCTTGGGAAAATTTGACTTTCTCTACTGTGTCTTTGCTCATTGACGGGGAAATTTCTTGGGAAACTTGGAACTTCTCTTCTGTGTCTTTGCTTACTGATGGGGAAGTTTTGTGAAAAACTTGGACCTTCTCTACTGTGTCTTTGCCCACTGATAGGGAAGATTCTTTGGAAACTTGGACTTTCTCTACTGTGTCTTTGCCCACTGATAGGGAAGATTCTTGGGAAACTTGGACCTTCTCTACTGTGTCTTTTCCCACTGATAGGGAAGATTCTTGGGAGACATTGACCTTCTCTACTGTGTCCTTGCTCACTGATGGAGACATTTCTTGGGAAACTTGGATCTTCTCTACTGTGTCTTTGCCCACTGATAGGGAACATTCTTGGGAGACATTGACCTTCTCTACTGTGTCCTTGCTCACTGATGGAGACATTTCTTGGGAAACTTGGACCTTCTCTACTGTGTCTTTGCCCACTGATAGGGAACATTCTTGGGAGACTTGGACCTTCTCTACTGTGTCTTTGCCCACTGATGGGGACATTTCTTGGGAAACTTGGACCTTCTCTACTTTGTCTTTGCCCACTGAGAGAGAAGTTTCTTGGGAGACTTGGACATTCTCTACTGTGTCTTTCCTCACTGATGGCGAAGTTTCTTGGGACAGTCTGGCTGACTTGGAGTTGCTTGGTCTGATTTTAGGGCTGAAGGATCCAAACGCCCCTCCCAGCAGAGACAGAGCAGAGTCTACCTGTATGTCTGCTGGGTTAAGATCTGTGTTACTGTTGGGTCTGGAAATGGCTGCCTCTACTGAACCAGGGCTCTGGTCTGAGACAGTCTGTGGTTTACCTCCTGGTGGTGAGACACGCCCAGGGCTTTCCATGGACGAGGAAGCCAGTCTTGTGTCTGATTGGTGTGTTGAGCTGTCCGTTGATGTTGTTGGCCTATCGGAGGCTGCAGCGGCCTGTGGTCTCACCTCTGTGAGTGGTATGTTTGAGAGGGACGCCCTCAGACTCACACTCTGGCTCTGGTGTCTCACCTCCTCCGACAGGGCATTCAGAGTCACACAGGTTGGCATTCCAGAGGATAGGAACACTGACTCGTTGTTGTTTTCCTGCTCCTCCTTGTTTTCCGGGTGACTCTGCAGGTTGCTGACATCATCCTCTAGGAATCGGGAGCTTCCGTCCTCTCCTCCCCCTGCCTCTGAGATCTCCTCAATGGACCTCCAGCTGGACAGGTTGGACTCTGGCACACCCTCTCCCACGAGCTCGACATCTGCCATCTTGTCCGGCCGACCACACAGGCTGTTGTTGTCTTCTTCGTCCCCCATTATATCACCCACCTCATCCTCATCTGTGCCGACATTGGGCAGCCCGGAGAGTGTCTCTCCAATTGTCTGTCCAACCGTATGTCCCTCCACCTCACACAGTAACAGGCTCTGTGCCTCCAACCCACAGCCCTGCCCCAGAGAGAGAGATAGGGCCTCCCCTGCCCCCCAGGCCCCTGCCCCTGCTCCTAACTCCCTCCTATCAGCCCTCCAGCCCCCAGCTCCCCTCCTCCCCCCTGCGTCTGTCTCTGAGTTCTCCCTCTTGGGAGAGACAGCCAGGGGTGTGTGAGGGGAGCCGAGGGCCCCAGGGCCCCCATCCTCAGTGCTCAGGGTGTTCTCCCTCAGGTTCTCCTGGGCGGGGTCACATGGGCAGAGGTCAGGGGTCAGGGACAGGTTGTCAGCCAGGTCAGGTGAGCTCTCAGGGCAGGAAGAGACAGGGATGTTGCTGGGGTTAGGTTCTTTGGGGTACGAGAGCAGAGGGACCCCCTTGTTCAGGTCGTTGGTGGCAGTGGTCCCTTCAAGGACCAGATGGGAGTCCACACCTTCAGCGCTGCTGTTCCCGTTCTTCTGGTCCAGTTCCAGCACTGACACCAGAAGCGGGTTGGACCGGACTGAAGCCGCTGCAACCCCAAACACACGTGGGAGGGGCTTACGGGGCTCAGAGGTCTTCTGTTTAGGCCGGGGTGTGTCTGACTTAGAGGGGCGTGGCTTAATGAGTAGTTTGAACGAGTCTCTGTCTGTCTGCTCTGTGTGGTCCTCTTCTGAAGTCTCTGTGCTCTGTTCATCCTTCTCTCTCTCTGCACAACTCTGTTTGTCCTTCTCTCTCTCCACACCGCTCTGTTTGTCCTTCTCTCTCTCCGCACCGCTCTTTTTGTCCTTCTCTCTCTCCCCACCGCTCTGTTTGTATTTCTTTCTCTCTGCACCACTCTTTTTGTCCTTCTCTCTCTCCCCACTGCTCTTTTTGTCCTTCTCTCTCTCCCCACCGCTCTGTTTGTCTTTCTCTCTCTTTGCACCGCTCCTTTTGTCCTCCTCTCTCACCGTACCAGCCCGTACTTCCTCTGCAGCTGCTTTGGCTGGCCCTGTTTCTGTTCCCAGGGTCACAGGGCTGTTATGGGATGGCTTCGTTGCCAGGGTGACAGGATTGCTGTGGGACGCTGTCTCCTCGATTGTAGCAGCAGGGTTAGTGTTAGGAGTAGCAGCAGGGTTTGGGGTAGAGCATGTAGCTGGGGTAGTTTTTGGAGTTGAGGCTGTAGCAGGGTTAGTGTTAGTGGTAAAGGCTGTAGCAGATTTAGCGTTAGGGGCAGGAGCACTGTTAGTGTTAGGGGTAGAGACCATAGCAGGGTTAATTTCAGGTGTACAGATGGTAGCAGGGATAGTTTTGGGGGTGGAGGAAGTAGCAGGGTTATTTTGTGGTGTTGAGGCTGTAGCAGGGTTAGTGTTAGTGGTACAGACAGTAGCAGATTTAGCATTAGGGGCAGTTGCACGGTTAGTGTTGGGGTTAGAGAGAGTTGCAGGCTTGGATTTAGGGGTTGACACGGTAGCAGGGGTAGTCTTAGGGATAGTTTTTAGGGTAGGGGTAGCAGGGTAAGGGGTTGTAGCAGGTTTAGGGGTAAGGGTAGAGACAGAAGGGCTCTCCTGAGAAGGAGCGGGGACAGGAGGGTCAGAGGACTCTGAGGAGATCTCCATTTCACTCTCACTGCCGCTGTTGGAGGACTCGGGGTGGGCTGATTCCGTAGGTTGGGCAGGTGCAAGTGCAGGTTGTGGTGGTCTAGGTCCTGGAGGATCATCAGGCCTGGGCTCTTTGGCTCCTGGGGGATTGTTTAGGCTAGGTCTCCTCTGGGACTGGGACGGTTCAGTGCAGTGGGCCTCTGGTCTGGTTTCAGGCTGAGGTTTGGCTTTGTGTGGTTCTGTTGATGGTTCTGTGGGTGGTTCTGTAGGTGGTTCTGTGGGTGGTCCTGTGGGTGGTTCTGTGGGTGGTTCTGTGGGTGGTCCTGTGGGTGGTCCTGTGGGTGGTTCTGTGGGTGGTTCAGCATGTCTCTCTGTGCTATACAGCCGCTCATCCTCCTCGCCATTATAAGAGGCAGAGTCTATTGAGTCATCAGTGTCGTCATGGAAACAGAAGGATTCATCCAGCCCCTCGTTGATGGAAGTCTCCGACAGTGAATGAAGGAAGGAGGCCGAGGTGTCCTCTTCAGCTGGGTCATTTACAACCTTACCCTCACCCTCCTCCTCCTCAACATCCTCACCCTCCTCTTCATCCACCTCTTCCTCTATCTCTACCTCTACTTTAGCCTCCTCTATCTCTACCTTAGCCTCCACTTCTTCCTCATCATCATCATCATCATCTTCATAATCTTCATCATCATCCTCCACGTCCCCCTCCTCCTCTCCGGCCGCGTACGCATCCACATCGTTCCCTTCATTCCCCTCCTCTGTGGGGAAGAGAGTGATCTCCATGGAGTCTGCCTGGAAGAGGAGGCTGGTGTGGAGGGGGAAGTTAAGCAGAGAGGCTGGGATCATCCTCTCCTCCTCCTCCTCCTCCATTTCTCCATCATCACTGTAGGAGCCTGGGAACAGCAGGAAGGGACCCATCTCTCCGTACGGACTGGAGTTATCCCCGTCTGACACATCTGGAGAGCAGGTGTCCAGGGTGAGGTTGGGGGAAGTAGGGTTGACGCTGGAGGTGTGAGGGCTTAGGTTCCCCATGTCTGGGGAAAAGGGGGAGGAGATGGAGGTCAGCCGTGGGGAGTCTGCTCCATCCTCTGGGTTGGTAATGGGAGGGTAAAGCTCCTCAGACACACAGGCCTGCAGCTCCAGCTCCAGGCCTCTTTGCAGCAGGGGACTAGAGTACTGCTGTCCCCCAGCCAGAGCATCCTCTGCTGGGCAGAGCGAGCCCTCCGACTCCCCTCCCTCTTCCTGGGAGTCGGTGCTTCTGCCGCTGCTGCTCCTCAATGGGGAAGTGTCCTCTGTCACCCAGCGAGGGCGACAGCTACCCCTTGAGACTGTCGCTTCCTCACTCCTCCTCCCTCTCACCTCCCCTCTCAGCACCTCCTCCTCCTCCAGGATCACAGTCTCTGCTAGACCCTTATAGAGGCAGAACCGCCACTCTGCTGCTCCTCCTCCCCTCTCCTCTGCCCTCTCCCCTACTGCTCCCCTATCCTCCCCCACCTCGTCTCCGATTTCAGACAGCGAGCTGACAAAGCATGCAGGTGCCTCCTGCACCTCCTCTGCCAGGAGCAGATTGGGGGAGGTGCAGGGGGAGGTGGAAGAAGTCCAGCTGCCCCCCTCCGCAGTAACGTAGGAGCCAGAGGGGGAGGTGAGGGGGGAGCACAGGTCCTCGCTGTCCGAGGGGGAGTTTGGTGAGAGAGGAGAGGCTGGGGAGCCGGGGTAAGAGCGGTGTTTGAGGTGTGAGGGGCGAGCAGCCATCTTGATGGGGGTGGAGGGGGCGGTGTAGTACAGGTCAGGATCCAGGGATGAGGGAACGCCCACTCTCAGAGGGTCTACGGCATAGGCCGGCTCAGTGAAAGATAGGATAGCAGGGGGATACGCTGGCTCGGACAGGGAAGGCATAGCATACATGGCACATACAAAAGACATTTCACCATAGGGAGACAGCCCTGCCTCCAATGGGCTTAAGCTGCCCGTCAAACTAACATCCACTGTGACTGGCTCTGAGGAGGGAGGGGAGGCAGGCATGAGGGGGGTTAGCAGAGAGGTGAGGAGAGGGCTAATGGGCAGGACAGGGCTTCTCTCCTGCTCTTGCTCCATCTTTGGGGTCAGAGGTGAGTTGTCTCTCTCCTGCCCTGTGTCCAGTTGGGCCTTTTCCCCAGCCTCGGCCTGGGGTTCTGAGGGAGGCATAGGGACCTCCAAGACTGGGCCTCCGGGCAGGGGTATCGCCTGACTGCTCTGTCTGCCTGGGCACTTCCCTGTCAGGGTCTCCTTGGTCTTGAGCAGGGACTCCTGGCCCATCACCACCCGTGTGTCCATGTTCTCTGGCTGCTTGTAGTCACTCTCCACCTCTGAGCCCATCAGGACCTGGAGAACATAATGAAAACGTTGGATGAACATTGGAAAAAAATAAAGAGAAGAGGAGACCATTGGTAAACATACACACACACATATACACACACACACCTTGATTCTCTCCATCTTCATGGGTCCGCTGCGGCGTCCACAGGGTCCGTGACCTCCAAACTTCCCGCTAAGCCGGACCGTGTTACTGTGGCGACGGTCGGAACCTTCAGGCTGGGGTCGCGGGGTCGCGGAGGAGCTGGGCGTGGCCCGGACCAATCGCGGCCCAAACAGAGAGGTGCATGATGGGAGCAGCTTCTGAGGGGTGCTGGGGGAGGGACTAGAGCCGCTGTCACTAGGGGTGGAGCCACTGTCACTAGGGGTGGAGTCAGTGGAGGCATGTCTGATCATGTCTGAAAGAGGAGCGAAAGAGAAGAAACTGTTTCTGTAAGGTATTGTTATGTCCATGAGGTCAGAATCACTAGCTGCTTTATGACGTGGCAACAGTAACTGTAATCGAGAAAAGGCAACTGGAATTTCAGTTTACCTCCTGAATTTATTAAAAATAATAAAATAAAAAACGAAATAACTGTAATGGATGCTGTAATCGCTTTGCCTTTGTTGAATAGAAACAGTCCTTTCAGCTCTCCCTTTGAAGCTTGTTCTCCCTCCATTACCGTTACACACACAGCCATACCTAGCGGGTCTAGAATGTCACCTAAATGTCAGAGAAAACAGGTGACTGAAAAGACCACGCTCACAGCAGCTAAGGGTACACATCAAGTGGCATCAACATATCAAAATATAAGGCCCCTACTGTCGTCACTTGCAGTCCATCAACTACGGCTGGGTGAATGGAGCCCATTTACTGGCAGTGAGTTCTGAATGAATTAAATGTGTGCTCCTTCCATTTACAGGGCTCACTGCCCAGGGTAGTTCTTTACTCAGACTCGTTCCCTTCCACAGTAGTGACCCCTGACCCCAAAGGAATGGAACACACCCTGAGTTTGCTGAAGTCTGCATATCTGGCTGTGGTACCTGCTGCTAGGGCAGTAGAGCCCGCACTGTGCATGAGCATGTGTAAGCTTGTGCATGTTAGTGTTTTACCCCTCTCCTCTACCCCTCCTCTCATCTTTCCTCTCCCCTCTCTTATCCCATCAGCAAAGTCAGACTGACAGCTCTGGAGCCACAGGGCAAAGTCAACAGACAGAGACACACACACACACAGCAGAGCAGAGCACATAGATTAAAATAAGCAGAGCACATAGACTAAAATATACAGTATATACAGTGCCTTCAGAAAGTATTCATACCCCTTGACTTATTCCACTTTGTTGTTACAGCTTGAATTCAAAATTGATTAAATATATATTTGTATCTCACCCATAAACACACAATACCCCATAATGACAAAATGAAAACAAGTTTTTAGAAATGTTAGCAAATTTATTGAAAATGAAATATCTAATGTACATATGTATTCACACCCCTGAGTCAATACATGTTATAATCACCTTTGGCAGCGATTACAGCTGTGAGTCTTTCTGGGTAAGTCTCTAAGAGCTTTGCACACCTGGATTGAACAATATCAGCACATTATTCTTCAACAACAAAAAAATCCCTTGTCCTTGCCTATGACAAGCATACCCATAACATGATGCAGCCACAACCATGCTTCAAAGTATGAAGACTGGTACTCTTGGAATATGTTTTATTCTGTACATGCTTCCTTCTTTTCACTCTGTCATTTAGCTTAGCATTGTGGAGTAACTACAATGTTAGTTTTCTCCTATCACAGCCATTAAACTCTGTAACTGTTTTAAAGTCACCATTGGCCTCATGGTGAAATCCCTGAGTGGTTTCCTTCCTCTCTGGCAACTGAGTTAGGAAGGCCACCTGTATCTTTGTAGTGACTGGGTGTATTGATACACAATCCAAAGTGTAATTAA